>NC_058082.1:386345740-386645740 GCF_014858855.1 Bufo gargarizans | reverse complement strand
CTAAAGACTTACAAAAGTCTCTGGCATATGCTAACATCCCTGTTAGCAAATCTACGATATGTAAAACACTAAAGAAGAATGGATTTCATGGGAGGATACCACAGAGGAAGCCACTTCTGTCCAAGAAAAACATTGCTGCACATTTACAGTTTGCACAAGAGCACCTGGATGTTCCACAGCAGTACTGGCAAAATATTCTGTGGACAGATGAAACCAAAGTTGAGTTGTTTGGAAGAAACACACAACACTATGTGTGGAGAAAAAGAGGCACAGCACACCAACATCAAAACCTCATCCCAACTGTGAAGTATGGTGGTGGGGGCATCATGGTTTGGGGCTGCTTTGCTGCGTCAGGGTCTGGACGGATTGCTATCATCGAAGGAAAAATGAATTCCCAAATTTATCAAGACATTTTGCAGGAGAACTTAAGGCCATCTGTCCACCAGCTGAAGCGCAACAGAAGATGGGTGTTGCAACAGGACAACGACCCAAAGCATAGAAGTAAATCAACAACAGACTGGCTTAAACAGAAGAAAATATGCCTTCTGGAGTGGCCCAGTCAGAGTCCAGACCTCAACCTGATTGAGATGCTGTGACATGACCTCAAGGAAGCGATTCACACCAGACATCCCAAGAATATTGCTGAACTGAACAGTTCTGTAAAGAGGAATGGTCAAGATATACTCCTGACCGTTGTGCGCGTCTGATCTGCAACTACAGGAAACGTTTGGTTGAAGTTATTGCTGCCAAAAGAGGTTCAACCAGTTATTAAAGCCAAGGGTTCACATACTTTTTCCACCTGCACTGTGAATGTTTACATGGTGTGTTCAATAAAAAGATGGTAACATTTACATTTTTGTGTGTTATTAGTTTAACCGCTTGCCGCCACGCTAACGCCGAAAGGCGTCATCGCGGCGGCTCTCCCAGGTCACACTAACGCCAATAGGCGTCATCTCGCGTGAGCCGAGATTTCCTGTGAACGCGCGCACGCAGGCGCGCGCGCTCACAGGAACGGAAGGTAAGCGAGTGGATCTCCAGCCTGCCAGCGGCGATCGCTCGCTGGCAGGCTGGAGATGTGATTTTTTTAACCCCTAACAGGTATATTAGACGCTGTTTTGATAACAGCGTCTAATATACCTGCTACCTGGTCCTCTGGTGGTCCCTTTTGTTAGGATCGACCACCAGAGGACTCAGGCAGCTCACTAAAGTAGCACCAAACACCACTACACTACACTACACCCCCCCCCCCGTCACTTATTAACCCTTTATAAACCCCTGATCAGCCCATATAGACTCCCTGATCACCCCCCTGTCATTGATCACCCCCCTGTCATTGATCACCCCCCTGTAAGGCTCCATTCAGAGGTCCGTATGATTTTTACGGATCCACGGATACATGGATCGGATCCGCAAAACGCATACGGACGTCTGAATGGAGCCTTACAGGGGGGTGATCAATGACAAGGGGGTGATCACGCATATAGACTTCCTGATTACTTCCCTGTCATTGATCACCCCCCTGTCATTGATCACCCCCCTGTAAGGCTCCATTCAGACGTCCGTATGATTTTTACGGATCCACGGATACATGGATCGGATCCGCAAAACGCATACAGACGTCTGAATAGAGCCTTACAGGGGGGTGATCAGTGACAGGGGGGTGATTACCCCATATACACTCCCTGATCACCCCCTGTCATTGATCACCCCCCTGTAAGGCTCCATTCAGACGTCCGTATGATTTTTTACGGATACATGGATCGGATCCGCAAAACACATGCGGACGTCTGAATGGAGCCTTACAGGGGGGTGATCAATGACAGAGGGGTGATCACCCATATAGACTCCCTGATCACCTCCGTCATTGATCACCCCCCTGTAAGGCTCCATTCAGACGTCCGCATGTGTTTTGCGGATCCGATCCATGTATCTGTGGATCCGTAAAAAATCATACGGACGTCTGAATGGAGCCTTACAGGGGGGTGATCAATGACAGGGGGGTGATCACCCCATATAGATTCCCTGATCACCCCCCTGTCATTGATCACCCCCTGTCATTGATCACCCCCCCTGTAAGGCACCATTTAGACATTTTTTTGGGCCCAAGTTAGCGGAAAGTTTTTGTTTTTTCTTACTAAGTCTCATATTCCACTAACTTGTGTCAAAAAAAAAAATCTCACATGATCTCACCATACCCCTCACGGAATCCAAATGCGTAAATTTTTTTAGACATTTATATTCCAGACTTATTCTGACGCTGTAGGGCCCCTAAAATGCCAGGGCAGTATCAGTACCCCACATGTGACCCCATTCCGGAACGAAGACACCCCAAGGTATTCCATGAGGGGCATATTGAGTCCATGAAAGATTGAAATTTTTGTCCCAAGTTAGCGGAAAGGGAGACTTTGTGAGAAAATACAAAAAAAATCAATTTCCGCTAACTTGTGCCAAAAAAAATAAAAATTCTATGAACTCGCCAGGCCCCTCATTGAATACCTTAGGGTGTCTTCTTTCCAAAATGGGGTCACATGTGGGGTATTTATACTGCCCTGGCATGTTAGGGGCCCGAAAGCGTGAGAAGAAGTCTGGGATCCAAATGTCTAAAAATGCCCTCCTAAAAGGAATTTGGGCCGCTTTGCGCATCTAGGCTGCAAAAAAGTGTCACACATGTGGTATCGCCGTACTCAGGAGAAGTTGGGGAATGTGTTTTGGGGTGTCATTTTACATATACCCATGCTGGGTGAGATAAATATCTTGGTCAAATGCCAACTTTGTATAAAAAAATGGGAAAAATTGTCTTTTGCAGAGATATTTCTCTCACCCAGCATGGGTATATGTAAAATGACACCCCAAAACACATTCCCCAACTTCTCCTGAGTACGGCGATACCAGATGTGTGACACTTTTTTGCCGCCTAGGTGGGCAAAGGGGCACACATTCCAAAGAGCACCTTTCGGATTTCACAGGCCATTTTTTACACATTTTGATTTCAAACTACTAACCACACATTAGGGCCCCTAGAATGCCAGGGCAGTATAACTACCCCACAAGTGACCCCATTTTGGAAAGAAGACACCCCAAGGTATTACGTGATGGGCATAGTGAGTTCATGGAAGTTTTTATTTTTTGTCACAAGTTAGTGGAATATGAGACTTTGTAAGAAAAAAAAATAATAATAATAAATCATAATTTTCCGCTAACTTGTGACAAAAAATAAAAAGTTCTATGAACTCACTATGCCCATCAGCGAATACCTTAGGGTGTCTACTTTCCGAAATGGGGTCATTTGTGGGGTGTTTGTACTGTCTGGGCATTGTAGAACCTCAGGAAACATGACAGGTGCTCAGAAAGTCAGAGCTGCTTCAAAAAGCGGAAATTCACATTTTTGTACCATAGTTTGTAAATGCTATAACTTTTACCCAAACCATTTTTTTTTTTTACCCAAACATTTTTTTTTAATCAAAGACATGTAGAACAATAAATTTAGCGAAAAATTTATATATGGATGTCGTTTTTTTTGCAAAATTTTACAACTGAAAGTGAAAAATGTCATTTTTTTGCAAAAAAAATCGTGAAATTTCGATTAATAACAAAAAAAGTAAAAATGTCAGCAGCAATGAAATACCACAAAATGAAAGCTCTATTAGTGAGAAGAAAAGGAGGTAAAATTAATTTGGGTGGTAAGTTGCATGACCGAGCAATAAACCGCTAAAGTTGTGGAGTGCCGATTTGTAAAAAAGGGCCTGGTCACTAGGGGGGTATAAACCTGTGGTCCTTAAGTGGTTAAGTAGACTGTGATAGTCTATTGTTGTGACTTAGATGAAGATCAGATCACATTTTATTACCAATTTGTGCAGAAATCCATATAATTCCAAAAGGTTCACATACTTTTTCTTGCAACTGTATCTTATCAGCTTAGGCTACTTTCACACCAGCGTTTTTGTTGGATCCGTCATGGTTCAGCAAAAATGCTTCCGACATGATAATACAACAACCATCTGCATCCGTTATGAACGGATCCGGTTGTATTATCTTTAAAGGGGTTGTCCAGGTTCAGAGCTGAACCCGGACATACGCTTATTTTCACCCCGGCAGCCCCCCTGAGCCTAGCATCGGAGCATCTCATGCTCCGATGCGCTCCAGTGCCCTGCGCTAGATCGCGCAGGGCACAGGCTCTTGTGTTTTCAATAACACACTGCCGGGCGGTAACTTCCGCCCAGCAGTGTGTTCGGTGACGTCACCGGCTCTGAGGGGCGGGCTTTAGCTCTGCCCTAGCCGTTTTACTGGCTAGGGCAGAGCCAAATCCCGCCCATCAGTGCCGATGACGTCACCGGGCTGCCTGTCAGCCCCATAGAGAGCCCGGTATGTCACCGGAACTCAGAAAAATGCCTTTGCCCTGCGCGATTTAGCGCAGGGCAAAGGAGAGCATCGGAGCATGAACTGCTCCGATGCTCATGTCAGGGGGGCTGCCGGGGTGAAAATGGAGGGATGTCCAGGTTCAGCTCTGAACCTGGACAACCCCTTTAACATAGCAATGACTGATCAGTCTCTATAACCAATGTAAGACAATGGGGGATGGATCCGTTTTCTTTTGTGTCTGAGAAAATACACATTTACAACCTACGGAAAATAGATCCGTCTCTATTCATTTTGAGTTATGACTGTTATCATACCAGGACACACTCAAAAAACGCCTGCTGTGCTTTTGTGTGCGTCATGGAAATGCAATGGAACGGAATGCATTCTGGTGCACTCCGTTCCCTTCAGTTCAGTTTTGTCCGCATTGGCAATGAATGGGGACAAAACGGAAAAGTTTTCCTCAACTATTGAGATCCAATAGCGAAAATCGAAAACGTTGGTGTGAACGTAGCCTAAGATGGCCACATGATTAAAAGTGTGAGGGCTTTATTTTGGTAAGATAGACAAATGTAAGTACAGATAACAGTGTGTTTGAAGCAGCAATTTAATCACATATGGTACTGTTGGCCAAACATTCAACAACTGACAGCTATTATTCCTGACAATACTTGTACATAAGACCGGTAATGCATGCGTTGAGGCGCTGCCAAATACCTCTGATGGCTGCTTAGGCTACTTTCACACTAGCGTTTTTAATGGATCCAGCAGGGTTCAGCAAAAACGCTTCTGTTATTTATAATACAACCATCTACATCCGTTATGAACGGATCTAGTTTTATTATCTTTAACATTGCCAAGACGGATCCGTCATGAATACCACTGAAAGTCAATGGAGGATGGATCTGTTTTCTATTGTGTCAGATTGTGACAGAGAAAATGGATCCTTCCCCATTGACTTGCATTGGGGGTCATGCCAGATCTGTCTTGCTCCGCATCCCAGGACAGAAAGCAAGCTACAACATGTTGCGGTTTGCTCTCTGGTCTTGGAACGCAACTAAATGGAACGGAATGCATTTTGGAGCATTCCGTTCTTTCTGTTCAGTTTTGTCCCCATTGACAATAAATGGTGACAAAACCGAAGCGTTTTTTTACGGTATTGAGACCCAATGACGGATCTCAATGCCGGAATATATTAACACTAGTGTGAAAGTAGCCCTATCTCATGTGAGACCAGAAGTAATCAGGCATATTAAAATCAAACAGCCCAATCCTATCGGCCATGGGGGAAAATTTAGACACCCCCGTATGTATTAGAGGGTTTGCTGGTTCACCCCACATTAGTCTTATGTGTCTATCTTGCTTTACGTGTTTTTGGACAAGTAAACATTTAATTAGACCAAAAACAGTTGCATGTCTTTAGAGTGTGAGATTTTTTATTGAACGTGAAAGAAATATATCCAGTAATGTCAGTAAAAGTCATGTATATAATATTGTGACTTCCTACATGTTATAATTGCTCATTGCATATGTTTTTATGTAAAAAAAAAAAATGCAATGAAAACTCAGTTAAAAAAAAATATATATATAATTCTTTCTACATTGTTTCATTTTTTCAGGCAAATTTAGTTGCAGCATTTGAACAGTCTTTAGTGAACATGACTTCGAGGCTACGTCATCTAGCTGATACTGCACAAGAGAAGGTAGTAAATGTTATCCAATGATAGTAAGGGTAGTGTCACATATATTGAAAAAGAACACTAAAAATATGTATATTGCCCGCACTTACTGGTGATGAGCAAATAGCTTATTCTGTACATCTTATGTTTCCACTTTATCTGATAGTAACTAATTGTTGCAAAGTTCCTAGAAATGAATACAAAGTACTTGTATGCGTTCTACTACAGTCACTTGCCTTTTTCCTGCAGTATTGCCCGTCTTATTTTTTTTAACTAAGATGCTAGATCCTCCTTGCTTGAATCTTCATCTTTTACTTGCACGTAGCGGTGCCCCGGCCAGCGGCATTCACTCGTTTTTCAGAAGCCAACAAGTTTCCTGGAGCGTTGGTGTGACGTCACACTGTACGTAAGCCTTGGGGGACCAAAAGAAACCAACGCATTTCGGAGACACCTGTCTCCTTCGTCAGGGATAATGGTCCTATCTTTCTGCATGTTCTTATATAGGCTGTTCCCAGGAAAAACTTGTCCTATACTAATCAGGATTGATGTTGCATCTTTGTTCCTTTATGATTATGTATCATGAATTGTGCAGTAACTCTTTTATTCCTTATATATAGCCTTCTAAAATCCTTTCTGTGAACATCTTAAAAATGCAAACCGTTCAATTTCCTGGTTTAACCACTCATGTGCCAGGCTATTTAATTCATATATCCATCTGCTTTCTGCTCTGGACATTAGTTTTTTTAATCTCCCCCTCGTATATCTGGTTTGATTGTTTCAATGCCCGCAAATATGGAACCTTTAAAAATACCTTTATGTCGGGACCTTGATAAAGGATGATTTTCATTTTTTTTCTTTAAATTATTTATGTGTTTATTTATTCTTGTTTGTAGTGCTCTTTTAGTTCTGCCCGTATCGATTTTATTACATGGCCATTTAAAGTGTAACTGTCATTCTTATTTTTACTCTTGTAATGTGTAATGTAATGTTACTGACCATTTTTGTAATATACTTTAGTTACTGAAACCATACATTTCTATTAGAAAAATAGCAATAAAGTGGCCCATTTTGAGCCTTAGCAACACTCCTCTGTCTTCTGTTTATATAACACAGTCAGTGTTAGCAAGTCTCCACTGTTTGTAAACAGAAGACAGGGGGGCGTTGCTAAGGCTCAAAATGGGCCACTTTAGAGCTATATTTCTAATAGAAATGTAGAATTTCAGTAATTAAAGTATGTTACAAAAACAGTTAGCATCACATTACAATAATAAAAAAAAGAATGACAGTTACACTTTAATAAAATAAATTACTCCTGTTGATCTACACGTGATGTGGTCCCTAATATCATATTTTACTCCTATATTGTCTACCTTAATAATTGGGCTACTTTGTGGCAGAACTATCTGACGTTGGTGCCATAGCCCTTCAAAGTCAATAAGCAGTGTATAATGCAATGAAAAAAATTACCCAACCACAACCCATCTTCAATGCTCTTACTGAGGAAAGGAGGTTGTTGGCCAAAATCTTGCAATACACGGCCCCATCCATCCTGCCTTCAATACGGTGCAGTCGTCCTGTCCTCTTTGCTTCATGGTTGGAACGGTGTCCTTGGGGTTGTACTCATCCCTCCTCTTCTTCCAAACACGGCGAGTGGAGCTGATACAAAACAGTTCTATTTTATTCTCATCTGACCACATGACCTTCTCCCATGTCTCCTTTGGATCATCCAGCTGGGCATTCCCGGCGTAGTGTGATACTAACAGTGATGTTTGAGACTGTGGTTCCAGCTCTCTTCAGGTCATTGACTAGGTGCTCCCGTGTAGTTCTGGGCTGATTCCTTACCTTTCTCAGAATCATCCTTACCCCATGAGGCAAGATCTTGCATGGAGGCCCAGACTTAGAAAGATTGACAGTAATCCTGGGTTTCTTCCATTTTCTAATAATTGTGGCAACAGTTGTTGCATTCTCACCAAACTGCTTGCCTATTGTCCTGTAGCCCATCCTTGTGCAGGTCTACAATTTTGTCCCTGGTGTCCTTAGACAGCTCTTTGACCTTGGTCATGGTGGAGAGGTTGGAGTGTGATTGATTGAGTGTGTGTACAGGTGTCTTTTATACAGGTAATCAGTTCAAAGAGGTGCAATTAACCACTTCAACCCCCTCTAGCTGAAACCCCCTTAATGACCAGGCCACTTTTTAAACTTCTGCACTACACTACACTACTTTCACCGTTTATTGCTTGGTCATGCAACTTACCACCCAAATGAATTTTACCTCCTTTTCTTCTTACTAATAGAGCTTTTATTTGGTGGTATTTCATTGCTGCTGACACTGCTCCTTTTTTTGTTATTAATCGAAATTTAACGATTTTATTGCAAAAAAAATGACATTTTTCACTTTCAGTTGTAAAATTTTGCAAAAAAAACGACATCCATATATAAATTTTTCACTAAATTTATTGTTCTACATGTCTTTGATAAAAAAAAAATGGTTTGGGTAAAAGTTATAGCGTTTACAAACTATGGTACAAAAATTTGAATTTCCGCTTTTTGAAGCAGCTCAGACTTTCTGAGCACCTGTCATGTTTCCTGAGGTTCTACAATGCCCAGACAGTACAAACACCCCACAAATGACCCCATTTTGGAAAGTAGACACCCTAAGGTATTCACTGATGGGCATAGTGAGTTCATAGAACCTTTTATTTTATGTCACAAGTTAGCGGAAAATGATATATATATTTTTTTCTTACAAAGTCTCATATTCCACTAACTTGTGACAAAAAATAAAAACTTCCATGAACTCACTATGCCCATCACAAAATACCTTGGGGTGTCTTCTTTCCAAAATGGGGTCACTTGTGGGGTAGTTATACTGCACTGGCATTTTAGGGGCCCAGATGCGTGAAAAGAAGTTTGAAATCAAAATCTGTAAAAAATGACCGGTGAAATCCTAAAGGTGCTCTTTGGAATGTGTGCCCCTTTGCCCACCTAGGCGGCAAAAAAGTGTCACACATCTGGTATCGCCGTACTCAGGAGAAGTTGGGGAATGTGTTTTGGGGTGTCATTTTACATATACCCATGCTGGGTGAGAGAAATATCTTGGCAAAAGACAACTTTTCCCATTTTTTTTATACAAAGTTGGCATTTGACCAAGATATTTATCTCACCCAGCATGGGTATATGTAAAATGACACCCCAAAACACATTGCCCAACTTCTCCTGAGTACGGCGTTACCAGATGTGTGACACTTTTTTGCAGCCTAGGTGGGCAAAGGGGCCCGCATTCCAAAGAGCACCTTTCGGATTTCACAGGCCATTTTTTACAGATTTTGATTTCAAACTACTTCGCACACATTGGGGCCCCTAAATTGCCAAGGCAGTATAACTATCCCACAAGTGACCCCATTTTGGAAAGAAGACACCCCAAGGTATTCCATGAGGGGCATGGCGAGTTCCTCGAATTTTTTATTTTTTGTCACAAGTTAGTGGAATATGAGACTTTGTAAGAAAAAAAAAAATCAGCATTTTCCGCTAACTTGTGACAAAAAATAAAAAATTCTAGGAACTCGCCATGCCCATCACGGAATACCTTGGGGTGTCTTCTTTCTAAAATGGGGTCACTTGTGGAGTAGTTATTCTGCCCTGGCATTCTAGGGGCCCTAATGTGTGGTAAGTAGTTTGAAATCAAAATGTGTAAAAAATGACCTGTGAAATCCTAAAGGTGCTCTTTGGAATGTGTGCCCCTTTGCCCACCTAGGCGGCAAAAAAGTGTCACATGTGGTATCGCCGTACTCAGGAGAAGTTGGGGAATGTGTTTTGGGGTGTCATTTTACATATACCTATGCTGGGTGAGAGAAATATCTTGGCAAAAGACAACTTTTCCCATTTTTTTATACAAAGTTGGCATTTGACCAATATATTTATCTCACCCAGCATGGGTATATGTAAAATGACACCCCAAAACACATTCCCCAACTTCTCCTGAGTACGTCGATACCACGTGTGACACTTTTTTGCAGCCTAGAGGCACAAAGCTGCCCAAATTCCTTTTAGGAGGACATTTTTAGACATTTGGACCCCAGACTTCTTCTCACGCTTTCGGGCCCCTAAAATGCCAGGGCAGTATAAATACCCCACATGTGACCCCATTTTGGAAAGAAGACACCCCAAGGTATTCAATGAGGGGCATGGCGAGTTCATACATTTTTTTTGCACAAGTTAGCGGAAATTGATTTATTTATTTTTTCTCACAAAGTCTCCCTTTCCGCTAACTTGGGACAAAAAATAAAAACTTCCATGAACTCAATAGGCCCCTCACAGAATACCTTGGGGTGTCTTCTTTCCGAAATGGGGTCACATGTGGGGTATTTATACTGCCCTGGCATTTTAGGGGCCCTAAAGCGTGAGAAGAAGTCTGGAATATAAATGTCTAAAAAAATGTACGCATTTGGATTCCGTGAGGGGTATGGTGAGTTCATGTGAGATTTTATTTTTTGACACAAGTTAGTGGAATATGATACTTTGTAAGAAAAAATAAAATAAAAAATTTCCGCTAACTTGGGCCAACAAAATGTCTGAATGGAGCCTTACAAGGGGGTGATCAATGACAGGGGGATGATCACCCATATAGACTCCCTGATCACCCCCCTGTCATTGATCACCCCCCTGTAAGGCTCCATTCAGACGTCCGTATGCGTTTTGCGGATCCAATCCATGTAGCCGTAAAAATCATACGGACGTCTGAATGGAGGCTTGCAGGAGGGTGATCAGGGCTTCATAAGGGGTTAATACGTGACAGGAGGAGTGTAGTGGTGTTTGGTGCAACTTTACTGAGCTACCTGTGTCCTCTGGTGGTCGATCCAAACAAAAGGGACCACCAGAGGACCAGGTAGCAGGTATATTAGACACTGTTGTCTAATATACCTGTTAGGGGTTAAAAAATATATATATATATATCGCATCTCCAGCCTGGTCTGGAGTTGGTTAATATAGGTGATGAGTGCAGAGTAAGAGGGCTTCTTAAAGACAGGTGTGTGAGAGCCAGAATTCTTATGATGTCCCTTACTGTACATTGAGAAATATAAAATCTTTCCAAATGTTTTTAAAGCTGATCTGTCCATAATTTCATTGCCATGTTTAGCTGACATAGATGATGCCTTTTGTTTATCCAATATATTTATTCATACATGTTGCATTGTGATAATGTCAGGGCCATATACAACACAAGCCCTGGGCATTAAAGGGGTTGTCCGAGTTATGAAAAAAATATAGCACTGAAAATCTTATATATAACTGAGCTAAGCAAGTTTTATGCCAAAAAAAATAATATTTTTCCTAATTTCCCTGGTTCTTTTCTGGCTCTTTGTTTACATGCAATAAAAACAATCTCTGCCCCTCCCCCTGCACTGCTAAGGGAGTGAATAAAAGGGCTGCCCTGAGTGACATGTCTGCCTGCTGGGATACTCTGCAGCATGTTGTATGTGTAGGACTACAAGTCCCAGCTGTATAATGACACTGCTAAGGGAGTGGATACAAGAGCTGCCCTGAGTGCTGGGAGACTCTGCAGCATGTTGTATGTGTAGGACTACAAGTCTCAGCTGTATAATGACACTGCTAATAGACACAGGATCTTCCCCCTACCTTCTTCTGTAATGCTCTCTCTAGTAGATCACCTCCAGTGCCCAGAATTGTCCCTGCCTGCAGAGCTGTGCAGCTGAAGGGGTTAAGTATCCTTGCAAAGAGCAGACTGCAGTAAAGGGGGGCGTGGCCAGCACAGTGACTTTTCTTTTACAGGCTTGTAAAGGAACATTATCAGCACAGGGAGAGAAGCTGACATCACAGGTCATGTGACCCTCAGTGAAATCTTAGAAACCAGCCACTGCAGATAAAGTGAGTGAATTGGAAAGCTGTTACATTTGCTTAGTTTGGAACATAGAAAGAATAAAAAAATAACTCGGATAACCCCTTTAAGATGTCTTTATCATTGAAAAATATCAAACTGTGTATCATTAGTTCATATCCCTCTTCAAGAAGCACATTAATGGGAATAAACTGCACAAGCTTTTTGACCTTTTCCCTTTGTTATTCCAGCCGCAGTTGTGTTCTGAATGTGTTTTAATGGTGTCAGGCTGATTTTTACACTGCTTATGCTGCTGTATTTTATCACTCAGTTCATCCCAATAAATATAGTTTTTTTTACTTTACTTCTGATTACTAGGACTCTGAACTTGTGGAACTGAGGGAAACTATTGATTTACTTAAATCAAAGAACTCTGAAGCACGAGATGTTATTCAAGGTGCTCTCAATCTACATGATCCTGCACCCAGAGGTAAGCCAGTTAAGCATTTACAGGTGAAACTCGAAAAATTAGAAAATCGTGCAAAAGTTCATTTATTTCAGTAATGCAAGGAGTTGCATTAATGCAGGCATGCTCAACCTGCGGCCCTCCAGCTGTTGCATAACTACAACTCCCAGCATGCCCGAACAGCCTACAGCTATAAGTATACAGCAGGGCATTGTGGGAGTTGTAGTTTTACAACAGCTAGATGGCCGCAGGTTGAGCATGCCTGCATTAATGCAACTTAAAATTAGAATATTGTGGTTCAATATTCTAGGCTCAAAGTGTCAAACTGAGCAAAGGATACCTCAAAATTGTGACTTTGGGGTTTTCATAAACTGTAAGCCATAATCATCCAAATTATAACAAGTAAAGGCTCGAAATATCTCGCTTTGAATGTAATGAGTCCATCTGATATATTAGTTTCAATTTTTAACTTTGCATTCTAATTTTTAAAGTTTCACCTGTATATTTGCAACTATTTTAGTAGTTTTCAAAAATGGCCTTATTTTTCTTATCAAAATGTAAAAAGCACAACTTTATGTACTCAGAAATATTGACAATAGATCAGTTTTAATAGTTTTGATGTACAGAAGATAGCAACACAGGGTTAAATACAGTACAATAGTCATACTACTAGGAATGAGAAGTGAGAGCTAGTCGAAGAAAGATAAAAGTTGGGAGAAATATTCCTCCTGTGTCTTGCGCAGATGTTTTGGTCAGTGATTTCCATCATTGATTGTGAGCCAAAACCAGCTGTGGCTCTAACCACATAACAGGTGCAAACTTTCCCTTATACCTTTTGTCTGTGGAGGCTCCAATCCTGGCTTTGTCTCACAATCACTGATGGAAATCACTCACTTGTGAATGAGGCATAGGCAATCAGGTAGTTGGATTTCAATAGCCTCAAAGATTTGTTGTTGAGAAGGCAAGTCTCTTAGCTGCTTTTGCCCTTCTCTCCATTCACAACGCGTGCATGCTCAGCTTAACGGGAATGTATGGGTGGAACCTAGAGAGATCCTGTGTGCCTTGCTAGACTTAGTTACCAAACCTTCAAAGCCAAGAGAAAGAAAATGAACAATGACAAATGAGGTAAAGGAAAAAAACAAACAAAAAAAACTTGACCCACATTTTCATAATCCACATTAAATGGTATAATAAACTCCATGCTGTTGTCCTCAGAGCCCCAGTGTTGCAGCAACGGCTGAGCCACTATACTGCCCTATTCTAGTAGCTAAGAAAACACAGAACATTAACCTTTGACTGTGCATGGGTAAATAGTGAATGACATTATTAAATAAACCTGTAGAAGTATCTTACACAAATTATATGATGGGGACATATTATAGACACTGTCCCCTAACAGCCACAGCCCATAAAAAGAAGTGTATATGGCTGTTTTTAAATCAAATTAATAATTACCAACTTAGGGTCCATTCACACGTCCGTTGTTTCTTTCCTGATCTGTTCCGTTTTTTGCGGAACAGATCTGGACCAGATCTGGTCCCATTCATTTTCAATGGGTCCTGGAAAAAAAAAAATGGGACAGCACAATGTCCGATTTTTTTTTTCAGGACCCATTGAAAATGAATGGGTACAGATCTAGTCCAGATCTGTTCCGCAAAAAACGGAACAGATCAGGAAAGAAACAACGGACGTGTGAATGGACCCTTACTGTCACTTTAGGAGAGCTAGAAACACTTTTCAGCACAATTGCATTTCATGTTCAATATCGTTTTCCTATTTATTCTTATCAATGATGACACAAGAACTGTGTGATACATCTCTGGGTATTTCAAATGTGTCCATCTTATAATTTTCATTGCAAGATTTACTTTTTCTGTAATGTTATACTGCTAGTACAGATTGCTTAATTGTAGTAAACTTTCAGATCTACACTTGCTATTCATTAATTTCTGTTCATTTGATTTTTATTCTGTTATACTAGAGCTTCGAATTAGACGTCAGAATTCATCTGATAGCATTTCCAGCTTAAATAGCATATCAAGCCACTGTAGTGCAGGGAGTGTCAAGGATAGTGACAACAAAAAGAAGAAAAAGAAAAGTTGGGTAAGCTATGCAGTATCTTTCTTTTTCAGTTGCCCACTTTCTTGTATGGTTAAAGGGGCTGTCTACTTTCTGGTTATTGTTCACCAATGTGGTTGTGAGATATGGCAATTACTAATATAGCCTATGTTTAAATCCTGCACCATTTTCTATAGTTCATGAGGTATGCCCCCCTGTTTACAGAGTCTTTTGTGCTGTCCACATAGAGGTCCTGCCCATAAGATCGCCATATAATATAGTCATCTTACAAACACATTGGTCATCAATAACCAGAAAGTGGCCAACTCCTTTAATAAACGAGAACAATTTAGACCTTATTCTCAGTATGTTGATTTTGATTCCTAAGCAGTGATGTTTATTCTTATTTTCATGACCGTGAAAGAAATGAGCCTTCACTTTCATAGTTTTATAATGGTGTTAAAGAAGACCTGTTTTGACCTTTTGAAATTATCTTGACTTATATGGCAAGATTCCTACTGGTCCCCCGATAATTATTGTATTTTCTTTTAATCTCTGCCACCAATCTTTGTCCATTTATGTCCCCAATTCGTTCTGATGCACTGTATGTAAATGCAGAGCCTAGATCCAATGGGGTGCAAAAATGCTGTCTGCTCAGTGGGCAGCATCCTCACCATCGAACTGACGCTGTCCAGTAAACAGTGTCAAAGCAATGCAGTGGCACAGCCTGATTTCACAAGTGGAGGAGCAGGACCTGAAGAGATGCGGACTAAGGTGGACTTATTGAAGACGAATAGGAATCATTGACCACAACTCTCTGGACATGGTCCTTTAACCAGTTTTCAGTCCAGTTACAAACTATACTTTCTAAGCCTATAGACCTTATTTTAACTATTAAACGTCTTTGAGGGACAGTATCAAAAGTCTTTGAAAAATCCAAGAACACTACATCCACAGCTGCCCCTCTGTCCATAGCTGTATAAGGTGATCGCGCTGCCACAGTGGCACAGTGGCTGACAACTTCTGTCCTTGGTAAACCCATGCTGGTTATCACTTATAATATTATTTACAGTCACATACTCCTGTATATAGTCCCTTAACCCCTTAGGGACCCATGACTTACCGGTACGGCATGGATCCCGAGTCCTTAAGGACCCATGACGTACCGGTACGTCATGAGTTTAAGTTGAGATTGTGGCGCCCCAGGGGTTAATCTGCACAGGATGCTGGCTGAAATCATTCAGCTGGCATCCTGTCACAACGCCTGGGGGGGGGGGGGTCATATGACCCCCCCGTATCGGCGATCGCAGCAAACCGCTGCTCAATTCAGACCTGTGGTTTGTTGCGATTTCCGGTGTTTCTGACCGCGGCGATCAGAAACTTTAGTGTGGCACAAATCTATAGTTATCACCCTCCCTGCACCCCTGCATGATTTTAGCCTGGTGGGAGGTGCAGGGGGGGTGTTGCGGGCGGTGAGGCAGGCGGGATCGCAATCCCCCGCCCGCCTCCCGCCGAATAATCGTTGGCTTCTAGTGACACCTTGGTATAAAAGGCTGACATCTGTGAATGGATGTCAGCCATTTAACCCTTTCCATACAGCGGTCCGTATGGACCGCTGTATGGAAAGAGTTAACAGTAAGATGCGGCTCCCTCCCTCTCCCATCGGGGGGCTGCTGTGCGTTTGCAGCCCCCCGATGGGAGAGGGAGAGAGCCCCCAGTCCTTATCCTTCCCCGTCTGCGAAGTTGTGGCCACAACTTCGCAGCAGGGGAAGGTTCCCATGGCAACAGGACACCTTCTCAGGCGTCCTGCTGTCCATGGTGCTGAACAGATCTATGCTAAAAGCATAGATCTGTTCATTGTAAGTAAAATACAGTACAGAACCCTATATAGGGTTCTGTACTGTATTATACAGACATCAGACCCAATGGATCTTCAAGAACCAAGTGGGTCTGGGTAAAAAAAAAAAAAGTAAGAAAGTGAAAAAAAAAAGTGAAAATCAAAAAACACATTTATCACTAATTAAAAAAATAAAATTCCCTACACATGTTTGGTATCGCCGCGTCCGTAACGACCTGATCTATAAAACGGTCATGTTACTTTCCCCGGACGGTGAAAGCCATAAAAATAAAAAAATAAAAACTATGAGAAAATTGAAATTTTGCCCACCTTACTTCCCAAAAAAGGTACTAAAAGTGATCAAAAGAGTCGCATGTACGCCAAAATAGTGCCAATCAAACAGTCATCTCATCCCGCAAAAAATGAGACCCTACCTAATCGCCCAAAAACTGAAAAAACTATGGCTCTTAGACTATGGAAACACTAAAACATGATTTTTTTTGTTTCAAAAATGAAATCATTGTGTAAAACTTCCATAAATAAAAAAAAGTATACATATTAGGTATCGCCGGGCTCTATAAAAATATCACATGAGTGACTACCGTAAAAAAAATAAAAACAGCAATTTTTTGTCATCTTACGTCACAAAAAGTGCAATAGCAAGTGATCAAAAAGTCATATGCACCCCAAAATAGTGCCAATAAAACAGCCATCTCATCCCGCAAAAAATGAGACCCTACATAAGATAATCGCCCAAAAACTGAAAAAACTATGGCTCTTAGACTATGGAGACACTAAAACTTTTTTGTTTTAAAAATGAAATCATTGTGTAAAACTAAAAAATAAATAAAAGTATACATATTAGGTATCGCCGCGTCTGTGACAACCTGCTCTATAAAATTATCACATGATCTTACCTTTCAGATGAATGTTGTAAATAGCAACAAAAAAACGGTGCCAAAAAAGCTATTTCTTGTTACCTTGCCGCACAAAAAGTGTAATATAGAGCAACCAAAAATCATAGGCAACAAAACTGCCACCTTATCCCGTAGTTTCTAAAATGGGGTCACTTTTTTGGAGTTTCTACTCTAGGGGTGCATCAGGGGGCTTCAAATGGGACATGGTGTAAAAAAAAAAAACAGTCCAGCAAAATCTGGCTTCCAAAAACCAAACGGCGTACCTTTCACTCTACGCCCCGCTGTGTGGCCGTACAGTAGTTTACGGCCACATATGGGGTGTTTCTGTAAACGGCAGAGTCAGGGCAATAAAGATACAGTCTTGTTTGGCTGTTAACCCTTGCTTTGTTGGTGGAATAAATGGTTAAAATGGAAAATTAGGCAAAAAAATGAAATTCTCAAATTTCATCCCCATTTGCCAATAACTCTTGTGCAACACCTAAAGGGTTAACGAAGTTTGTAAAATCAGTTTTGAATACCTTGAGGGGTATAGTTTATAGAATGGGGTCATTTTTGGGTGGTTTCTATTATGTAAGCCTCGCAAAGTGACTTCAGAGCTGTAGTGGTCCCTAAAAATTGGGTTTTTGTAAATTTCTGAAAAATTTCAATATTTGTTTCTAAAGTTCTAAACCTTGTAACATCCACAAAAAATAAAATATCATTCCCAAAATAATTCAAACCTGAAGTAGACATATGGGGAATGTAAAGTCATCACAATTTTTGGGGGTATTACTATGTATTACAGAAGTAGAGAAACTGAAACTTGGCAGTGTGGCGGGTGTGAGAACTGTTGGGTCATCAGGATCGCTAGAAATCGGGTTTAGCGGTCTGGCATTTATGATAGCCGATACTTCTGCCATGAAGGTAGTCAGGCTTTCATGAGTCAGCTTTGAAGATCCTTCTTGTAAGAAGATTGAGTCGAGGATTCTCCGTGCGATGCCTATCATCCTCTCCCAAGCACCTCCCATGTGAGAAGAGTGTGGTGGGTTGAAGGTCCAAGTACATTCTCGTTCACTGAGGTATCTTTCTATGTTGTTAACATCCAAGTTGGAAGAGAGTTGTAGTTCTCTTGCTGCTCCGACAAAGTTTGTGCCTCGGTCAGAACGAATGTGTTTGACAGGTCCTCTAATGGCAATGAAACGTCGGAAAGCATTAATGAAACAGGAAGTATCCATAGATTCAATTACTTCAATATGGACAGCTCTGATGGACAGACAGGTGAACATAATCGCCCAACGTTTCCCGTGCACACGGCCTCCCCTGGTTTGTCGGACAACCACAGGCCAAGGTCCAAACACGTCTAGGCCAACATTGGTGAAGGGTGGATCCATACTTAGTCGGTCATACGGGAGGTTTGCCATCTTCGGTGCCTGTGACATACCACGGAGTTTCCGACAGGTAACACATTTAAATATGCATCTGCATACACATCTTTTAGCTCCAACTATCCACATTCCGGCTGCTCTTAGAGCTCCTTCAGTAAACAGACGACCTTGGTGCTTTGTCTGTTCGTGGTAATGTTGCACGAGCAGAGTAGCTATATGATGCTGTCCAGGAACTATCACAGGATGTTTCTCTGCTAGGCCTACATCGGCTTCCATAAGGCGTCCACCTACCCTTAAGAGCCCATCTTCATCGATCACTGGGTCTAGTTTCCTTAAAACACTACCTTTAGGCACAGGTCTTTGGCTGACGACACAGTCGATTTCCGTAGCATAGGTTTCATGCTGTACAGCCTGGATAATTAAATTTTTTGACCGCTCTAGATCGAGAGCTGTGTAGACATGTTTACAATGATGCCAACCTCTACAGATATCTTTATCTGCAGATGAGGTTGCTTTGTACGACCGAGCAATGTGGGTCAGGCAAGTGATGGCACGGACAAGAGATCTCCAAGTAGAGAACCTACTGAATCTGTGGGATTTCAGGTGGTGCTCCAGAGTCTCCGTATGTAACACAGATACCTGAGGACGTATCTCAACATCAGCATGGGGGTCTACTAGTCCAAACATGGGCAGGTACCAGCGCTCTTCCGAGTCTCGAAGTACAGGTGCTAGCTCTGCATGACCATTCCGGAATATCTTTTCCATGAAGGTAAAGAAGTGATCTCTCATCTCAGGTTTGCTTCTTAGGTTGTGCCTGAGAGAGACAAATCGCTTGAAAACTTGCTCTCTATTGTTGGGTAAGCGTTGTCTTTGAGGTTTAAAGGGTAGAGGTGCAACCCAGCTTCTTGTTTCGTCCTGCACCATTCCCTCCTCAATTATATTTAGGAACAGTCTATCTTCGAATGACATCGCTATACGATTGTCTTCTTTAGTCTTGCGGAAGACTGTGGATCCCAGGTGGTCTTGATTGGCATCCCAGACGAAGTCATCGTAGGTGGGACCTGCAAAGGTACCTGGTGATGAAGTAATTTGAGGCAGTTCCTTGACAAAGAAGTGATTTTCGCATGGTTGGAGAAGAGATGGGCGTCCATTCTCAAGTGTACTGGTAAGCATGCTGTAGACAGTTGTTGGTTTGTGTACACCTACCAAACAGACTTCTCCTACAATGACCCATCCTAGGTCAAGTCTCTGGGCGTATGGAGCGTTGTGAGGTCCATTAATCTGCTGTCTAACCTTGTGGACCTGTAGGATATCCCTCCCGAGGAGTAATACTATCTGAGCCTCAGGATCAAGGTTCGGGATCAGGTGTCCTATACGCTTCAGGTGAGGCTGATGCGCTGCTACTTCTGGCGTGGGTATCTCGGACCTGTTGTCAGGAATCTGGTTACATTCCAGTATAGTTGGTAAAGGCAGACGCACTTGACCATCGCTGGACTCAACTATGTAGCCCTTCTTCCGGCTGTTTCCACAGTACCAGCACAAGTTCTTAGAGAGTAGGGGGCACCGGGTCCTTTGATGTCGAAGCTATCAAAGAAGGCAGACTTTGCTAACGACCTGTTGCTTTGATCGTCTAGAATTGCATACACTTTGATGGCTTTGCTTCGGTCGTCTGCTGGGTAAACCTTCACTAGGGAGATTTTAGAGCAGGATCTGCCTCCTCTGAGGTCTCTGCAAACCTCTTCACATTTAGAGGTAACTGCCAAAGTGTCAGTATTTGTGTCCTTCAGCTCCCCGCTTTGCTCTTGGGTTTTGGATGAAGCCCACGATGGTGGCCCAGGGTGTAGAGCTGTGTTATGGTTTGAGCTGTCACATTCGGCACACTTTGCACTAACCTCACAGTCCCTGGCGAAGTGCGAAGTTGACGAGCAGCATTTAAAACAGATGTTGTTCTCCTTGAGGAAGGTCTTGCGGTCTTCCACTGACTTTTCTCTGAAGGTTCTGCACTTAAGTAGAGAATGAGGCTTCCTGTGTAAGGGACACTGTCTGGTCGGGTCCTTGGGTTTGTCTCCTCCTTGATAGGAGCTGAACTCTTTATGGACTGCGCCTGTGGAAGAAACGTTAGTTTTGTGGACCTCCACCGTTGCTCTACGAGGTTTACTGAGTGAGGTGGTGACACATGACATCATGAAATCAAAGCTAGGATCATTTCTGATTTTTGCTTGTTCAGAGACAAAATCTACAAACACATTAAATGGAGGAAATGGTACATTGTAAGCCTGTTTATACCGAGAACCATACATGACCCACTTCTCTTGCAAGTTGTATGGAAGCTTCTGAACTATGGTATTCACACCTCTAGCAGTGTCAAGAAATGTCAATCCCACCAGATCCCCTTCTGCCTTTGCTACACTCAGTTCCATTAATAAGTCACTTAACTCTCTAAGCTTTGAATAGCCTTTGTTCACTATTTTAGGAAAGTCCTCAATTCTCTTAAATAAGGCGCTTTCTATGACCTCTGCTGCGCCATAAACCTCATTAAGTCTCTCCCAGACCCTTTTTAGACCAATGTCTGGATAATTTACATTGATGTCTCTAATCCTTCTAGCGTGTTCCGTGGACTCACTTCCCAGCCATTTTACCAGGAGATCCAGTTCTTCACTACAAGACAGACCTAAGTCTCTGATGGCATTTTGGAAGGAAGCTCGCCAAGCTCTATAGTTCTCAGCACGGTCGCTGAACTTTACAAGTCCCTTGTTGACCAGCTCACGTCGAGCAAGGAACCTGGCAAAGTCCATTGTGGCTTGATTGGCGGCTGGTGGTGTGTTGTCAGAGTGAATGTGTGGTGTATGGCCATACCTGTTGGAAGTCTCTGGTTTAATCCTGTCTGTGTAATACCGTTCTGAAGCAAAGGGCATCTCTCTTAGCAGGGGCGGATTTCTGATTCTCTGTTCTGGAGAGAAGTTGTTGTAGGCAGTTTCACTCTGATGTGTATTCTCTAGTCTGCTGCAAGGAGACCGATAGTCGACTTTCTGATGATCCAAATAAGCAGGTAGGCTTGGCTTGTCAACAAACCGCTTTGTATTAAGCTGTGGATCTGGGTCGTCGTCCGACTTGGAATGTTGATAGACATATTGTAAGGTACGCTGTTCTGGATCTTGGTATTCAACTTCTGGATGGACATTGCTGCGATGACTCTTGGTTTCCTGAAGTTCCGTGGCTTCTAGATACTCTGCTTCCGCTATGGCAGCTGCTGTCTCTTTATCTGCGGCCAGTTTTTCTAGAGTGGCTTCAAGTTGCGCTTTCTCTAGCTTTATCTGCACCTCTTGTTCTATGAAGCTGGCTTTTGCCTTTGCTGCTTCTGCTTTGGCGCGGGCAATGGTGGCAGCTTCTCTGATCGATGTCCTATTAGAGCCACTTATCTGAGACCTTGTCTTAATGGAAGATGCTCGACTAATAGACATGTTGCGACTGTTAGGAGACTTCTGCGATATCCGTAAGTAGGCTCTGCGTGGATAATGGCGGGCTCCGTATAGTCAGATATTCGGTGCGACTGTTAGAAGACTGTTGCGATATCCGTATGCAGGCGCCACGTGGATAATGGCGGCTCCGTCAGTCTGATCTTCAGAGCTTGTTCTCAGCAGTCATTTTACTGCTGTCTTTGGCAGTTATTCACTGAGCTTGTTCTCAGCAGTCGTTTCACTATACTGTCCTCATACACGTTAGCACGGTGTGTAATCTGACATGTAGCTAATCCTTTTTGTCCTCTGAGAGAAAAGAGACTGTTCCGCTTTAAGGTTCTCTTTATTGCTCGTAGACTGACAGGAAAGGGTGAAACTACAGAATAAAACAGTAGTATTTTAGAACATAAATACCATGGTATATGGCATAAAACACAGATTAACCTGCTATACATTCAGTATATGATATAATACAATGATAGTAATGAGCTATCAATACAAGAAACATAATACAATGCAGTAAATGGCACATAGATAGTGCTCTTACCGACTATGCTCAAAAACAGGCTGAATAACAGATGATGTGACAGGAAAGATGGTGGCTGTTTGCTGTACCAGCACAAGACTGGCAAGAACCAGGAACTACCCACAATGCACTGGGACTCCCATAATGCATAGAGAAAAACAGGCTGGGTGAAATACCTAAACTCATCAATAGATGGTGCTGTTACGACACAATGTAATGCAAATGAATTACAACAGTTAAAATGCCATGTCAACTGATAAAGAGACAGAAACAACTGGAACTGAATCTGGGGACAGAACAGTATCAGTCCCTAGACTATCTCTAAAAATTATAAACAGGAGCACAGCAATAACTAAATTAGTTCTTTAAAAAGTCTTGGGTGTAATCCACCTGAACCTGGAGCCTTGTTCACATTTACCGTTTTTAACTTAGCTTGGGCTATATCTACAGTTAGCCAGTTAAATATCTTATTGGATGTACTAACAGCCCTGGCACCACCGATATCAGCTCCTTTTCTTCATTTCTATATACAGAGCTAAAAAAAAACATTTAGTAACTCTGCCCTTTCCTTATCTTCAGTGACCAACCCCATTACCATTATTTAGTGGACCTACCTACTCTGACCTTGGTTTTTTAGCATTTCTACATTTAAAGATGTTTTGGGGATCTGTTTATTTCATACTCTAGGTCTGTACGAATCTGTCAATACCACATATGTATCTTTTATAGAATTTTTACACTGGAAAAACAAAAAAATGTAAACCTTGAAAAGAATAATTTTCTTTTTTGTATCCATATTCTAACCCCTAAAACCTTTTTTTATGTGTGTGGAGCTGAATCTCAATATTCAACCGGTCAAAAGACCGAAAATCCCTGTAGGGGCACTACTTTTTGCAACTTAAGACATATACTTTATTAGATCATTATTAAAATATTGGTTTCTAATAAACCATAACCCCACAACACTAAAACTCAGTTACTGCGCTGGTTTCTTAATTGCTTATTTTTCTATTCCCCTCAACAATGTTGCAACAGAAGTGCGAGTGGCTACTCATTATACAGTATATGCAGTTGAATATTGAGGTTTACCTCCCAAGGGTCTCTACTAGGGCCCATATAGTAGTGTTGTGGAGTTGAATGAAACGGAATGCACCAAAATGCATTCCGTACCGTTTGGTTGCATCCCAATCACAGACAGAAAAATGCTGCAAGCAGCGTTTCTGTCCGCGATGTGGTGCGGAGCAAGACGGATCCGTTCTGACACACAATGTAAGTCAATGGGGACGGATCTGTTTTCCGGACATAATAGAAAATGGACTTTCAATGGTGTTCATGACGGATCCGTCATGGCTATGTTACAGATAATACAACCGGATCCGGATTCATGACGGATGCATACGGTTGTATTATTGTAACGGATGCTTTTTTGCAGATCCATGACAGATCCGCAAAAAACACTAATGTGAAAGTAGCCTTAGGATTCAGCAATCTGAAACATGTAGACCTGACTGTGGGGTTCCTGTTTTTGGTATTAAGGATTTTATAAAGATTTCAATACATTTTAACATGTTTTATCAATCTCTTCTTATAAAGCCCCATTTCATATGCCCTACAGTATTAAGAGTATATAAACACACTAACGATCATTTACAAAGACCGTGTTTTTATGCCAGTCTTTTTTCCCCTTTGCACTGCCGGACGACTCATCTTATGAAGAGGCTGCACGCCCCTGACTGAAAAGGTTTTTGCTTTTCTTTTACTCCTGTTTTCAGGCCTAAAATAGAGTACATTTTTCAGAGCTGAAGTTCCGGCCCTGGCCTGGCCACACCCTCACTACTCCCAAGCGGCTAGGATGGCCTGAAAATTTACAAAATATTGTCGCATGGACATTTTAAAATTTTGCGCCATGTTTGCCACTTGGGTGTGGCGGGGGCCAGGCTGGGTCCTGGATCCTGAAAGATTGATGTTCTTATGATCTTACAGCAGCGCAAAGGGGGACTCCAAGACCAGTGTAAAAAGCCAGTAAATGACCCCCATGTGATTCAAATGTATGGACTGGATTTTTTTGTCACAAAAATATATGTAGCTAAATGTCCATGGATTCAAAATTTGAGCTCTTTGGAAGTGACGGATCTAAAAAAGTGATACACTGGCAACATGTGTCTGCCGCTGCCCTGTTATCCTAGGCAGGCGTGGCCTTCGCTCCATTCATTCTGTGCGTTTCAGTCAACATTCCATTTTGGAGGCGGACACCAAAACACTGCCTGCAGTGTTTTGCTCTCCGCCTGATCAAGCAGAGCCAAACGTCCTGGCACACAATGTAAGTAAATGGGGACGTATCAGTTTTCTCTGACACAATCTGGCACAATAGAAAATGGATCCGTTCCCCATTGACTTTCACTGGTGTTAAAGACGGATCCGTCTCCGTTCATGACTGATGCATGCGGCTGTATTATGGTAACAGAAGCGTTTTTTTGCAGATCCATGACGGATCCGCAAAAACGCTACTGTGAAAGTAGCCTAAGGTGCTTAACAACCCTCCTATTTATTTTGGGCTGTTTGTTCCACCCTCTTGCCTTTAGGAATTTCAGTGTTTGCTAGTCTTGGTGAAGGTGTGTTTTCTCTATCTGTGCACACACTCTGCCTGTTTATTGACACTGCCCTGACCTCTGACATGTTTTATGGATTCACTTGCATTTAGTTTTCCCTGACCTCGGATTTATTTTACATATACATGCGAATTCTGCCTGCTCCGACCTTGGCCTGTTTCCTCAATACGAGTATTGCCTGACAACTCGGTGTCTCTGACTCCTGAGAGTCAACTGCCAATTACCCAGGACTATTCAAAGAGGTAACAGCCTGGTGGATCCCCTGCATCAAAGACCAGAACACTGTGTAGGAGTTAGGGCTCTTTCACACCTGCGTTCTTTTCTTCCGGCATCTCCGGCATAGAGTTCCGTCGTCGGGGCTCTATGCCGGAAGAATCCTGATCAGTTTTATCCTAATGCATTCTGAATGGAGAGAAATCCGTTCAGGATGCATCAGGATGTCTTCAGTTTAGGACCGGAACGTTTTTTGGCCGGAGAAAATACCGCAGCATGCTGCGCTTTTTGCTCCAGCCAAAAATCCTGAACACTTGCCGCAAGGCTGGATCCGGAATTAATGCCCATTGAAAGGCATTGATCCAGATCCGGCCTTAAGCTAAACGTTGTTTCGGCGCATTGCCGGATCCGACGTTTAGCTTTTTCTGAATGGTTACCATGTCTGCCGGGATGCTAAAGTCCTGGCAGCCATGGTAAAGTGTAGTGGAGAGCAGCATACTTACCGTCCGTGCGGCTCCCGGGGCGCTCCAGAGTGACGTCAGGGCGCCCCACGCTCATGGATGACGTGATCACATGGCACGTCATCCATGCGCATGAGGCGCTCTGACGTCATTCTGGAGCGCCCCGGGAGCCACACTGCTCCCCCGCTCCCCACTACTACTATGGCAACCAGGACTTTAATAGCATCCTGGCTGCCATAGTAACACTGAAAGTATTTTGAAGACGGATTAGTCTTCAAATGCTTTCAGTTCACTTGCGTTTTTTCCGGATCCGGCGTGTAATTCCGGCAAGTGAAGTACACGCCGGATCCGGACAACGCAAGTGTGAAAGAGGCCTTAAAGGGTGAAAATAAGGTCATCACCAGGATAATGCCTTAGGACTTGCCCAAAGTCAAACTGGTTAGTTGGTAAAGTGTTTCCATATCCACTGTCCATTCTAGAAGGCTGTATGAACACAGTCGCAGCAGTGAAAGACTTGTTTTAAAACAGTTTTTATTCGTTTGGTTATCAAACAAATAATGATAAAGGAAAGTTCTTTTCCCGAATATAACCAAACATAAATAGTTGGCAAATTGTAAAAAAAAGACTGAAGCAGTGAAAGACTTTTGTAGCCATATCTACTAGTTTGGAGTTTTGTAATAACATTTGTACTTGAAGAGAGCAATATATAAAAAAAATTGCAGTAGAATAATATAATGAATAGGTTCCCCACTGATCAAAAGAACAAGGATCCCGTTTCTCCCTGTATAAATGGAGAAGCAGTCAAACATGCTCCATTCATCTCTATGAGGCTGAGAGATATAGTTAAGTACAATGCCCAGCAATCTCTGGCATCCCTGTAGAGATGAATAGATTGACTGCCAAAAACAACAAAAAAATACAATGTCCGTAAAGATGCTGCTAAATGCTACTTGCAAAACTGACCCAAATAGAATAATGTTGAAAAAAGCAAGCTTTTTGAATTGCTGAGGTCCCATCATCAGACATGGTTTAACACAAAATGTGAGAAGTTACATATTTATACAGAAAAAGACATAGAAATCATGTTGTATATGAAACTAAGATTCCACAGTAGTTGATATATTTTAATGTCTAACTGAAAACATAATGAGATCGCAGGCTTTCGACACTACTC
Source organism: Bufo gargarizans (assembly GCF_014858855.1). Classification (NCBI taxonomy): domain Eukaryota; kingdom Metazoa; phylum Chordata; class Amphibia; order Anura; family Bufonidae; genus Bufo; species Bufo gargarizans. The sequence continues at coordinate 386,618,786 of NC_058082.1, read as the reverse complement.
AGGTATCTTAGGCTACTTTAACACTCGCTTTTTTGGGCGGATCGGTCATGGATCTGCGAAAACGGATCTGTTACAATAATACAACCGCATAAATCCGTCATGAACAGATCCTTTTGTATTATCTATAACATAGCCAAGACGGATCCGTCATGAACTTCATTGAAAGTCAATGGGAGACAGATCTATTTTCTACCTGGATCAACTTGCAGGATAACAGGCCGAACTGGATGGATAAATGTATTATTTCTGCCTTAATCTGGTACGATAGTAACATTGTATATGTGCCAGAAAACTGATCCGTCCCCATTGACGCCCCCCCCCCTTCCTCCCTCAATTGTTTTAATACATTGGTGGCAGTGTGCGGCCTCCCCTCTCCCCCCCCCCCATTGGTGGCAGCGGAGTTCCTTAGCAATAGTAGAAGTATCGTACTTACCTGCTGGCTGCTGCGATGTCTGTGTCCGGCCGGGAGCTCCTCCTACTGGTAAGTGACAGGTCTGTGCGGCGCATTGCTGTCACTTACCAGTAGGAGGAGCTCCCGGCCGGACACAGACATCGCAGCAGCCAGCAGGTAAGTATGATGCTTCTACTATTGCTAAGTAACCATGGCAACTAGGACTGCAGTAGCGTCCTGGTTGCCATGGTTACCGATCGGAGCCCCAGCGATTAAACTGGGACTCCGATCGGAACTCCGCTGCCACCAATGATCGGGGGGGGGGGGGGGGGAGAGGCAGCACACTGCCACCAATGTATTAAAACAATAGAGGGAGGGAGGGGGGGCCGGGGGAGGCCGCACACTGTGCCACCAACGTATTAAAACAATAGTGGGAGGAAGGGGGGGCGCACACTGCCACCAATGTTAATGCAATAGAGGGAGGGAGTGCCGCACACTGTGCCACTAATGCTATTACTACAATAGAGGGAGGGAGGGGGGCGGGGGCGCACTGGCCACCAATGATATTCAAACTGGGGAGGGGGGGGGGGTCTGCCCCCTGCTGCCTGGCAGCCCTGATCTCTTACAGGGGGCTATGATACGCACAATTAACGCCTTCAGGAGCGGCACCTGAGGGGTTAATTATGCTGATCACAGCCCCCTGTAAGAGATCGGGTGCTGCCAGGCAGCAGGGGGCAGTCATGTACACAGTTTGTAGTATATTCTAACTAGAAGCGTCCCCATCACCATGGAACGCCTCTGTGTTAGAATATACTGTCGGATATGAGTTTTCACGATGTAACTCATATCCGTCAGTATATTCTATCAGAGGCGTTCCCATGGTGATGGGGACGCTTCAAGTTAAAATATACCATCGGATTGGAGAAAACTCAGATCCGATGGTATAAAAGGGACTCCAGACTTTACATTGAAAGTCAATGGGGACGGATCCGTTTGCAATTGCACCATATTGTGTCAACGTCAAACGGATCCGTCCCCATTGACTTGCATTGTAATTCAGGACGGATCCGTCAGGCGGACACCAAAACGACTTTTTTCATGTCCGTGGATCCTCCAAAAATCAAGGAAGACCCACGGACGAAAAAACGGCCACGGATCACGGACCAACGGAACCCCATTTTGCGGACAGTGAAAAAATACTGTCGTATGCATGAGGCCTTAAATAATGAGAGTAAAGAAGAAATGAGTCACACATCCACTGCTAATGCTATGATCTCATTCTTGCAGGAGACAGCACTGAATAGCGCATGTGTACTACCTCCATGCTACATGCTAAATGAGGCATTTGTGTACATTTTGATCAAAAGGCAATAAGCCCACTCACCATGCCAAGGTTGCCTCTATGAGTGGATCCTAACCTAAATATGGCTACATAAATGTTTCAGTACAGGTAGATTGGACATATCATGCATTTAGTAAGACTCATATTGTGCAATATGTCTGCAGTTCAAGTTGCCATTCAGTAAGTAGTTTTGACATTGTGCTGTTTTCAGCATCCTTTCATTTAGTCATTAGGTATCGACTACTAGTGATGCACAATCTGTTCAGAAATCTGGGTCAACATATTTCTTCATATTTTCTATAGTTATAATGTTGGCAATTGTAGAAAGTAATAGGACTATTCCAACTGCCTTGTAGATATTTTGTCATTAAATGTAAATTTCAACCCCAGCCTACTGTGCCTGTTGAAAGATCCATACTCACTTGCTTCCAGCTGCTCCATTCCACCTCCCTTATCAGGTCTTCTCGTCCCCATTCTTTAAACAAAAATTGGAAAAAGCTGGACAGCCCCCTACAATACTAATGGAATTGTGGTTTGGATATGTCAATCATGCTCACCAATAATTAGCTGCATATACTGTAACATGACCAATTATTTTTGTATGCTATTTGATAGGTTTCAATTTTATGGTATTTTATAGTGGTAATGTATATTTACACATAATTGGAAATTGTTTATTGCAAATCATAAAAAGGATATATAGAGAGAGAGAGAGAGAGAGAGAGAGAGAGAGAGAGAATGTAGAAGTATATTTACCATTTCTTGAATTGTAAGAACTATGAATGTAATCTTATTGATATTTATAGCTGCGCAGCTCATTTAATAAAGCATTCAGTATGAAAAAAGGACCCAAGTCAGCCACCTCCTACTCTGATATTGAAGAGATGGCAACTCCTGACTCATCTGCACCAACATCACCAAAACAACACCATAGGCCACCAGGTCCAGAGTCACCTTCCTTGCATTCCTCACCTTCATCCTCAGTGTATGTATTTTATATTTTATGTTCAGTCTGAGTTTATTAACTGCATTTTGAAATAAACAGAAGATGACCCTTTCAAGTAGACCATTCCAGAAAACAGATGAAGACATAATGATCTATGCAGTATAATAAAAAGTACAATGCATTAAAGACTTTGTCCCCATACCTTCAGTAAATACAGTACCTAGCTACTAAATACATGTTTGACAATCAGAATCACCAGTTAGTCGATTCTTATGCAAGACTTCTTCAGTAGTGGATAATAAATAAGGAAAAGTCTAACTTTTATAGTGCCAACATATTTTGCATTGACAAATAAAATTGGATGTTAGCTGAAATGTAACTATTTTATGCTTATCTAGTATATTTGAAGCTCAAGAAGGTGAGGAGCCAGAGAAGAGAGAAGTGTCTAAATTACGGTCAGAGTTATGGGAGAAAGAGATGAAGCTAACTGACATTCGCCTGGAAGCACTTAATTCTGCCCACCAGCTGGAACAGCTTAGAGAGACCATGCATAATATGCAGGTAAATTTGACATACAAAATAAGGCCTCATGCACACGACCATTTTTTTTTGCGGTCCGCAAAAACGGGTTCCGTAGTCCCGTTATCAGTGTCAGTTTTTCTTCCGTGGGTCTTCCTTGATTTTTGGAGGATCCACGGACATGAAGGAAAAAGTCGTTTTGGTGTTCGCCTGGCCATGCGGAGTCAATAGGGACAGATCCGTTTGACCTTGACACAATATGGTGCAATTGCAAACGGATCCATCCCCCATTGACTTTCAATGTAAAGTCAGGAGTCCCTATTATACCATCGGATCTGAGTTTTCTCCAATCCGCTGGTATATTTTAACTTGAAGCGTCCCCATCACCATGGGAACGCCTCTATGTTAGAATATACCATCGGATTTGAGAAAACTCAGATCCAATGGTATAATAGGGACTCCTGACTTTACATTTAAAGTCAATGGAGGACGGATCCGTTTGCAATTGCACCATATTGCTGCAGTGCTGGTTGCCATGGTTACTTAGCAATATTAGAAGCACCATACTTACCTGCTGCGCTGTCTGTGGCCGGCCGGGAGCTCCTCCTACTGGTAAGTCACAGGTCTGTGCGGCGCATTGCTTAATGATCTATCACTTACCAGTAGGAGGAGCGCCCGGCCGGTCACAGACAGCGCAGCAGGTAAGTATGGTGCTTCTAATATTGCTAAGTAACCATGGCAACCAGGACTGCAGTAGCATCTTGGTTGCCATGGTTACCGATTGGAGCCCCAGCGATTAAACTGGGATTCCGATCAGAACTCTCCGCTGCCACCAATGATCGGGAAGGGGGGAGGCCGCACTCTGGCCACCAATGAAAATATTACAATAGAGGGAGGGAGGAGGGCCGCACACTGGCCACCAATGAAATTAATGCAATAGAGGGAGGGAGGGGGGCTGCACACTGGCCACCAATGAAATTAATACAATAGAGGGAGGGGGGGCCGCACTGGCCACCAATGAAATTAATACAATAGAGGGAGGGGGGGCCGCACACTGGCCACTAATGAAATGAATACAATAGAGGGAGGGAGGGGGGTCTGCCCCCTGCTGCCTGGCAGCCCCTGATCTCTTACAGGGGGCTATGATACGCACAATTAACCCCTCAGGTGCCGCACCTGAGGGGTTAATTGTGCGGATCACAGCACCCTGTAAGAGATTGGGTGCTTCCAGGCAGCAGGGGGCAGTCATGTCCACAGTTCGTAGTATATTCTAACTTGAAGCGTCCCCATCACCATGTGTTAGAATATGTGAAAGTCAATGGGTCCGCAGAAAATCACGGAAATCGGAACAATGGACACGGATGCACACAACGGTCGTGTGCATGAGGCCTAAAAGAAACCCTAGTAATTAGTTTTATGTAGGTACATTCTATTTTTTTTCATGTTTTGCCATTTCTCATCAGCTGGAAGTTGACCTGTTAAAGGCAGAAAATGATCGTTTGAAAGTGGTACCTCCCTCAGTACCCACAATCAATCCTTCTGCTTCTCCACGACGTTCATTGGCATTGACTCTAAACCAGTCTTTAGGAATCTCTGCATCATCAGATACAGGTAAGGTAATACCCTAAAGGATCAGCAGCTCCACATTTTATTCCTGATGGTTCCAGCAATAGCAATTGGTTTTGGCAGTAATTATTCAGTATACAAATTTTCATTCGCATTGCTTGATATGATTGCTAGATAGGCCATCAAAATCAAGAGGTTTGATATGTTTTCTTGTAAGGTTTTCATTGCCTTGCCCGGGATTGATAGTATTACAACAATGTGGGCAGGAAAAGTTTTTGTGCGGTGGGTTTGGGGTCTAATTATTTTTTTTTTTTAACGTTTATTTTTATAGCCCATTGGGGAACTTTATTGCTATTTATTTACTTACACTATACTTTTTCACTGTACACAGCACAGTAGCACCTCCAGTTATTGTATACTGTATACTTGCTTAGATTTAAACATAATATGAAGCTTCTTTGGATTGTAGGAAACCTTGGCACACCATCTTTGTATCTCCAGTTTTCATTCCCTCCTGTTTTGCTTGGTTTTTCTTTTTCGGTTTTCAGAGATAACATGTGATAAGCATTCTCCTTAACACAGAGTTCTGTGAAGAAAAAGATATTGTAAAAATCCATTTAACCCCATAGGGACACAGCCTTATTTCACCTTAAAGGGAACCTGTCACCGGGATTTTGTGTATAGAGCTGAGGACATGGGCTGCTAGATGGCCCCTAGCACATCCGCAATACCTAGTCCCCATAGCTCTGTGTGCTTTTATTGTGTAAAAAAACTGATTTGATACATATGCAAATTAACCTGAGATGAGTCCTGTCCCTGACTCATCTCACATACAGGACTCATCTCAGGTTAATTTACATATGTATCAAATCAGTTTTTTTACACAATAAAAGCACACAGAGCTATTTGGACTAGGTATTGCGGATAGGCTAGGGGCGATCTAGCAACCCATGTCCTCAGCTCTATACACAAAATCCCAGTGACAGGTTCCCTTTAAGGACCAGGCCATTTTTTGCAAATCTGACCACTGTCACTTTAAGTGCTGATAACTTTAAAACGCTTTGACTTATCCAGGCCGTTGTGAGAGTTTTTTCGTCACATATTGTACTTCATGACACTGGTAAAATGAAGTCCCCAAAAACAATTTGTTGCACAAAATACCTAATTTACCAAAAATTGGGAAAAATTAGCAAATTTCAAAGTTTCAGTTTCTCTACTTCTGCAATACATAGTAATACCCCCAAAAATTGTGATGACTTTACATTCCCTATATGTCTACTTCATGTTTGAATTATTTTGGGAATTATATTTTATTTTTTTGGGGATGTTACAAGGCTTAGAAGCAAATCTTGAAATTTCTGAAATTTACAAAAACCCAATTTTTAGGGACCATTTCAAGTCTGAAGTCACTTTGCGAGGCTTACATAATAGAAACCACCCAAAAATGACCCCATCTACGAAACTACACCCCTCAAGGTATTCAAAACTGATTTTACATATGTTGTTAACCCTTTAGGTTGTCCACAAGAGTTATTGGCAAATGGGGATGAAATTTGCGAATTTTATTTTTTTGTCTAATTTTCCATTTTAACCCATTTTTTCCACTAACAAAGCAAGGGTTAACAGCCAAACAAGACTGTATCTTTATTGCCCTGACTCTACAGTTTACAGAAACACCCAAAATGTGGTCATAAACTGCTGTACGGCCACACAGCGGGGCATAGAGTGAAAGCTGCGGCGTTTGATTTTTGGAGGGCTGATTTTTATGGACCGGTTTGATTACACCGTGTCCTGTTTCAACCCCCCTGATGCACCCCTAGAGTATAAACTCCCTAAAAGTGACCCCATTTTAGAAACTACGGGATAAGGTGTCATTTTTGGGGGGACTATTTTTAGGGTATATTGGGTTACCAAAAATTGAAATTCTGAAATGTCATCTCCATTTGCCATTAACTGTTGAGGAACACCTAAAAGGTTAATAAAGTTTGTATAATCAGTTTTGAATAGCTTGAGGGGTGTATTTTCTTAGATGGGTTCACTTTAGGGAGTTTTTACTCTAGGGGGGCTTCAAAAGGGACATGGTGTCAATAAAAAAGGCCATAAAAATCGGCTTTCCAGAAACCATGTCGGTCCTTTCCTTTTACTGATACAGCAGTTTACGACCACAAATGTGGCATTTCTTTAAACTGCAGTATAAGGGTAATAAATATTAACGTTTCGTTGTTAACCCTTGTTTTGTTACCGGAAAAAACAGATTGAAAATTGAAAAGTGCCAAAAATAGCATTTTTGGCACATTTCTTTTTTTTTTATCTGGTGGGTTAGGTCATGGGATATCTTATGTGGGGGCTTATTTTTTGCAGGACGAGAGGACGGTTTTATTGGCACTATTCTGGGGGCTATATGACTTTTTGATCGCTTGCTATTAAACTTTTTTTTTTTTTTATTCTGTTTATTTGGAGCAGATTCACCAAAAAAGGAAACAAGGCAAGGGTCATGTACCCACATATCATACATTATACATACTTTCCCCACATGGCCTCCAGAGGAAGACAGGGAGTCACAAACAGTAACATGAGGAGCATGAGTTTAGTATACATGAATCTGACTGCATTTTCTAATTTTTAAATTTTAAAAGTAAATAGAATCAGAAATAAATAAAAGGAAAGAGGGGGGAGGGGGGGGGGAGGCAGGACTACACTGCCAGGGGTCCCAGGGTATTACCTAGAGAAGCTTTAAGATACCATGAGGTGTACTGAAAGGGCTTAACCAGTTCCCCAATCTCTGTCGGACTAAAGTGTGCGGCAATAAAAGTACGACATTTATTAAAGAATTTGGAAGCTGAGCCTTCTTTGTGCCTAGACGCTTCAATCCTTTCAAATCCCAAAAGAACTTTCAATTCAGAGATCACAGCAGGAATGTCTGGCATGGCATCTATGAGCCATCTTTGGAGCAAGACTCTTTTGGCTACTAATAAGACCGAGTGCAACAAAATCGGTATCCGAGTTTGGTTCTCCGGACGGATATAATGGAAGACCAGGGCCTGGGGTTCCATAGGCAATTCCACCGACCAGTTCGTCTTAATATAATCAATCACAGCGGCCCAAAATTTGACTACCTCAGGACACGTCCAAATGCCATGCCAGAAATCCGTAGCCGCCAATTTACAATTAGGACAATGTGTGATACGATCCGTAAACTGGGGAGAGGCTGGAAAGTTAAAACCATAGATTGCCCGATGCATCATCCTAAAGAAAGTTTCACGCCAAATCTCACCTATCACGCACTGGCGTACCTTACTCCAACCTTCCAGGATCTTTACCCCAATCTCGTCATCCGTGGTGATGTGCTCCCATTTCTTAAAAAGTGTGGAGACCTTGGCTTTCGTAAAATTTCCTGAAAAGGCCCTATACAGCCTAGAGAGAGAAACTGTTTGGGGGGAGAAACTGAGGATCTCATCTAAGGAATTTTTGGTCGCCTCCCTCGACAAATCACGCAATCTACGTGAGCAGAAACCCACAATCTGCATTATTTGCAGGAAATGGGAATCCAGCAGGGCGTATTTTTCCTTCAGTTCTTTTGGAGTCAGCCAACGTTTGTCCCCTAGATGCATCAGATGTTCCGCCCTAGTCAAACCCCTAGATATCCACAGCTCAGGAGGTCTCAAACTAGTTCCTGACGGAAATTCCGGGTGACCCCATAACGGCATCCACTTAGAGATTGCATGAGGCAGATTTACTGTCTTCCTAACCGCCTTCCAGGTTGCTATCGTATCTCTCAATAAAAGCGAAGATTTAATATCCCCAGGTAATGCAGACAGGTTAGAGTGAAGGCACGATACCAAGTTCCATGGAGCTACCAGGTTTTGTTCCACTTCCCTGTTAGAGAAAAGATCAGTATCGTGCACCCAGTCGGATATGTGACGCATAAGACATGCTAGATTGTAACCCCGTATATTCGGGAATTTCACTTCTCCCTCTGGTTTCCATAGCATAAGCTTCGAAAGAGAGATACGAGGGCGCCTGCCAGACCACAAAAACTTGGTAAAAGCCTTATTTAGTGCAGTGACATCAGTATGTTTCAGTAGAATCGGAAGCGTTTGGAGAGGGTAGAGCAGCTTAGAAAAACTCATTTTAATGAGCTGGCACCTTCCCAACAGGGATAAGGGAAGTGAATGCCATCTCTGTAGTTCAGATATTATTTTCGTTATGAGGGAAGGATAGTTTAGCGAATATAGTGACCCCGGGAGCTTACCAATTTTAACCCCTAAGTACGTAACCTGTTTCTTAACAACAGATAAAGAGAGACCAACATCCCGCCAAAGCTGCGGTGGGTTAGTGGCGTGTAGCTCTAGAATCTCACTTTTAGACGAGTTTATTTTATATCCCGAGAAGGACCCAAAAAAAACTCAGGAACTCCATTAAAGGGCCTAAGTATCGCTGGGGAGTGTCCATGAAAATCCAAAGATCATCAGCATACAAAGCTAGTTTGACCTCCTTCTTGCCTATGGTAATGCCCATATACAAGTCAGAATCCTCTAGAAATCTAGCTAAAGGCTCGATGGCTAGGTCAAAAAGGAGGGGGTAAAGCGGACAGCCCTGTCTAGTCCCTCTCTGAAGGGCGAAAACCCGAGACAAAAAAACTCCCGTATGAATGCGTGCCGCTGGGCTAGAATAAAGACCCCTCAAAAAAGTACGGATATCCCCCAAAATCCTGAATTTATCGAGCACCGCCCCCAACCAGTCCCAACTGTCATGGAACCATGAACCAGACGTACAACAAGAGATGAGTGGAAACAAGAAGGCTTTATTGAAAATAAATCCGTAAGGCAAAAGTCCAAACGGATGGCTAAACCGAAGCAGGGTCTTGTGAAACCAGGGATCAGGAACCAGAAGGGTAGTCAGACGAAGCCAGGATCAGGAACCAACAGGGTAGTCAGACGAAGCCAGGATCAGGAATCAGCGGGGTAGTCAGACGAGGCCAGGATCAGGAACCAGAAGCAGCAGCAGTCTTAGAAGCATGTGAGCACAGGAGGACCAAGCAGGGAACTGAAGCCACAGACCTCCTATATATATGAGCTAGGCATCCAGCTCCTCCCAGTGGGAAGGAGGAGCCGCAGGGTGGGAGGCTACAAGAAACCCAGAAACCAAGATGGCCGCCAGCACATGTCAAACGAAGGAGACCAACAAGGAGGTAAGACCATGACAGTACCTCCCCCTCAAGGGCCCCTCCTCCGCGGAGTAAGGAACGGTTTCTGAGGGAAGCGTGCGTGGAAGGCTCGGAGCAAGGCAGGAGCATGGACATCTGCGGAGGGAACCCAGGAACACTCCTCTGGACCATAACCACGCCAATGGACCAAAAACTGCACCCGGCCGCGGACCAGGCATGAGTCCAGGATATTGCTCACCTCATACTCCTCACGATTGCCCACTTGGACCGGACGAGGCCGAGGAATCGAGGAAGAGAAACGATTACACACCAGTGGCTTCAAGAGGGAGACATGAAACACGTTGGAGATCCGCATGCCAGGAGGAAGCGCAAGGGCATAGGCTACCGGGTTTACCCTGCGAAGCACTTGGAAGGGACCAACAAAGCGAGGCGCCAGCTTGGGAGTGGGCACTCGAAGGTTGAGGTTGCGGGTGGACAACCATACGCGGTCTCCGACCTGGTAGGAAGGAGCGGGCCCAGGAGCGACAACCGACCCATCGGCAACGGAAGCTAAATGAGCCGTGCGTTCAAGCAGGGTTTGCAACGCCACAGCGAACCGACCCAACAGGTGATCCTGCTGATCAAGTCTGGCAACCAGCGTAGGTAGCGAGGATGGCCCTGTACCGTCAGAATTCATGGCTTGGTCCTAATGTCATGGAACCATGAACCAGACGTACAACAAGAAATGAGTGGAAACAAGAAGGCTTTATTGAAAATAAATCCGTAAGGCAAAAGTCCAAACGGATGGCTAAACCGAAGCAGGGTCTTGTGAAACCAGGGATCAGGAACCAGAAGGGTAGTCAGACGAAGCCAGGATCAGGAACCAACAGGGTAGTCAGACGAAGCCAGGATCAGGAATCAGCGGGGTAGTCAGACGAGGCCAGGATCAGGAACCAGAAGCAGCAGCAGTCTTAGAAGCATGTGAGCACAGGAGGACCAAGCAGAGAACTGAAGCCACAGACCTCCTATATATATGAGCTAGGCATCCAGCTCCTCCCAGTGGGAAGGAGGAGCCGCAGGGTGGGAGGCTACAAGAAACCCAGAAACCAAGATGGCCGCCAGCACATGTCAAACGAAGGAGACCAACAAGGAGGTAAGACCATGACACCAACGTACTGAATCAAAAGCCTTTTCCGCATCTAAAGCCAACAAAATAGGGGTCCAGGCTGGCTGAGGGCGGCGCCGAACCCAGTCCAATGTTGCCAATACCTTCCTAATATTCGCCACCCCCGACCTCCCTTTAATGAAACCTACTTGGGAAGGACCTACCAGGGTAGGCATTAATAGACTCAGTCTGTCAGCCAATATTTTAGTCAATATCTTGAGATCCTGATTAATGAGTGAGATCGGGCGGTACGAGCCTGGATCCTGTGGGTCTTTATTTGGTTTAAGTATCAGTTTAATGTGGGCAACATTAACATGAGCAGGAAAACTACCTGTGTGCAGAAGGTGGTTAAAATAGTGTCACTACCAGAGCTTTGAGACGTTCTCAAAGCTCTGTGTCTCCACCCCTGTGATGATGTCACTTAGGGTTGGAGGTTTTCTCACTGTTCTGTTTCTCCGCCCCTGTGATGAGGTCTTACTCTCAGCTGTCTCTCCTGCGTTTGATTTCTCTGCCTTTAAATCACCCCTCCTCCTATTGCAGGGCGTGGATTATATTTCTCCTTTCAGTTGTAGCTCTGCCTTGAGTATCTTCACTCCTTTAGCTACTAGTTCTCTGGACCTGTGTTCTGCTGCTGCAAGCACTCCGGATATTGCCAGCGGTCCTTGGATCCGTCTTCTCTACGGCTGCAGCTCCATCAGCTAAGTGTGCAGACTTCGTTATGTACCTGGTGATTTCCTGACTGGATCTGAGGTGGCCCCGGTTCCCTCCTTATTCTGTGCAGGGCATCGGAGGCCGTGCCCCTTCCACTATTGTAGGGGTTACAGGGCTCATCAGTCTAAGGTACGCGGGCATGCCTCGTTCCACCATTTGGATCCGGGCATGTGCTTTAGCAGCATAGGGAGAGTGTTGAGGGTCTGACAGGGGTCACCCTTTCTCTTCCCTAGTTTGGGTCCGGTCAGTAGCTCTTTTTACTGTGTATACTCTTGTTACCCTTAAACAGCCGTGACATTATAATCCACCAAAACCGTCCTTGTTGACATGGATCCGCTTTCTGACCTGGTTGACCGCATGCAGGGTCTTTCTTTGGAAGTAGCGGATCTCCGTCAATCTCTGACTCAGCTACAAGCATTGGGCTCTGCTCCGGCTCATGGAGTCTGTTGCGAGCCAAAGGTCTCACTTCCGGAAACGTTCTCCGGGGGCAGTGAGAATTTTGTTCGCTTCAGAGAGGCATGTAAACTCCATTTTTGTTTGTGTCCCCACTCCTCTGGTAATGAGGAACAGAGGGTGAGGATTGTCATCTCCCTGCTCAGAGGTAATGCTCAGACTTGGGCTTTTTCGCTGCCATCAGGGGATCCTTCCCTGCGATCCGTGGAGAGGTTTTTTGTGGCCCTGGGGCAGATATATGATGACCCGGATCGTGTTGCTCTGGCAGAATCGAACTTACGTGTTCTATGCCAGAACAAACTGTCTGCGGAGCTTTATTGTTCTGAATTTCGGAGATGGGCAGCTGATTCAGGCTGGAATGATGCTGCACTCCGAAGTCAGTTCTGTCATGGTCTCTCAGAGGGTTTGAAAGATGCCTTTGCTTTCCATGAGAGACCAACATCCTTAGAGTCTGCCATGTCATTGGCGGTACGCCTTGACAGGCGTCTAAGGGAAAGAAACAAGACCTCTCCGTCCAGCCATTGTCAGTCTAGGGGCAATGGTGCGGACTCATTCAGTATGCAGGGGTCTCATCCTGTCTCGCTCCCCTCTGAGGAGGAGCCCATGCAGCTAGGCCGACTTGCCCCTGATAAAAGAGGATTTAGTCCTCAGAATATGGTGTGTTTTTGTTGTGGGGGCATAGGTCATTTGGCAAATGTTTGTCCGTCTAGGAGATTCCTGAACTGTACTAAGAGCGATAATAAGAGAAAAACCTCAAGAGGTAGATCATCAAGTTCTGCTTCATCTGCTACTTTGGGCAAAGTTGATGTGGGAATTGATGCTTTTCCTCTGACCTGCAGTTCCCGTTTTCTCCTGTCTGCCAGGGTGGCGCTAGAGAGCAAGGTCATTCCTTGTGAGATTTTTGTCGATAGTGGAGCGGCCGTCAATCTTATTGACACTCAATTTGTAGCTTTGCATGGGTTTCAGGTTTGTACATTAGAAAAGGATATACCTGTTTTTGCTATTGACTCTGCCCCACTCTCGCAGAGATCTCTGAAAGGCATTGTTCACAATATCCGGCTAGCTGTAGGTGACACTCATGTGGAGGAGATATCTTGTTTTGTCCTTAACGGATTGCCTTCTCCTCTAGTTTTGGGGCTACCCTGGCTCACTAGACATAACCCCACTATTGATTGGCAAGGAAGGCAAATAAATGAGTGGAGTGACTTTTGTAGAGAGAATTGTCTCACAGCCACTCTTGCTGAGGTGTCTACTAAAACTCTGCCATCATTTCTCTCTGATTTCTCGGATGTGTTTTCCGAGAGCGGTGTTCAGGAGCTACCTCCTCACCGGGAGTTTGACTGTCCCATTAACCTCATTCCCGGCGCCAAGCTGCCAAAGGCACGCCTCTACAATCTCTCACAACCGGAGAGACTCGCAATGCGAACCTATATCTCTGAGAGTCTCGAGAAGGGGCATATTCGTCCCTCAAAGTCGCCTGTTGCCGCAGGTTTTTTTTTTGTTAAAAAAAAAGATGGCTCTCTGAGACCTTGCTTAGATTTTAGGGAGCTGAACCGTATCACGATTCGCGATCCCTATCCCCTTCCTCTGATCCCGGACCTCTTCAACCAAATTGTTGGGGCCAAGGTGTTTTCCAAATTGGATCTGAGAGGCGCGTACAACCTGGTCAGGGTCAGAGAGGGGGATGAATGGAAAACGGCCTTTAATACCCCTAACGGGCATTTCGAGAATCTCGTTATGCCTTTCGGCCTGATGAATGCTCCGGCCGTCTTTCAGCATTTTGTTAATAGTATTTTCTATCATTTAATGGGGAAATTTGTATTGGTGTATCTTGATGATATTTTGATTTTTTCCCCTGATGTTCAGACTCATCAGGATCATCTTTTTCAGGTCCTGCAGATACTGCGGGAAAATAAACTGTATGCCAAGCTGGAGAAATGTCTTTTTATGGTATCAGAGATTCAATTTCTGGGTTTTCTCCTCTCTGCTTCTGGTTTTCGCATGGATCCGGAGAAGGTCCGTGCTGTGCTGGAGTGGGAGCTTCCTGAAAATCAGAAGGCATTGATGCGCTTTCTGGGTTTTGCTAACTACTACAGAAAGTTCATTTTGAATTATTCCTCTATTGTCAAACCCCTTACTGACATGACAAAAAAGGGGACGGATTTTTCCTCTTGGTCGGAGGAGGCGCTTGCAGCCTTTTCTAAGATTAAAGAGAGTTTTGCGTCTGCTCCCATCTTGCTGCATCCCGATGTTTCCTTACCTTTTATTGTTGAGGTGGATGCTTCCGAGGTGGGTGTGGGTGCAGTTTTGTCCCAGGGCCCCTCTCCTGCCAAATGGCGACCTTGTGCCTTTTTCTCTAGAAAACTCTCCCCGGCAGAGAGAAACTATGATGTGGGAGATAGGGAGTTGTTGGCCATCAAGTTGGCTTTCGAGGAATGGCGCCATTGGTTGGAGGGGGCCAGGCACCCTATCACCGTTTTTACCGACCATAAGAATCTGGCGTACCTGGAGTCGGCCAGGCGTATGAATCCGAGACAGGCCAGATGGTCTCTGTTCTTCTCCAGATTTAATTTTGTTGTTACTTTCCGCCCTGGGATCAAGAATGTGAAGGCTGATGCTCTCTCTCGCTGTTTTCCGGGAGGAGGAAACTCCGAGGACCCGGGTCCCATTTTGGCGGAGGGGGTAGTTGTTTCTGCTCTATATTCCGATTTGGAGGCCGAGGTCCAGGCTGCCCAGTCTGAGGCACCTGCCCGTTGTCCCTCCGGGAAGTTGTTCGTGCCTCCTGAGCTACGTCACAAACTCTTTAAGGAACATCATGATACAGTTCTTGCTGGTCACCCCGGGAGTAGAGCCACGGTAGATCTCATTGCTCGGAGATTTTGGTGGCCGGCTCTTCGTAAGTCTGTGGAGGGTTTTGTGGCGGCTTGTGAGACGTGCGCTCGCGCTAAGGTCCCTCGTTCACGACCTTCAGGTTCCCTTCTCCCGTTACCCATACCTTCCCGTCCTTGGACACACCTGTCCATGGACTTTATCACGGATCTTCCTCGTTCCTCGGGGAAGTCGGTGATCCTGGTGGTCGTGGACCGTTTTAGCAAGATGGCTCATTTCGTTCCTTTCCCTGGTTTACCCAATGCTAAAACGTTGGCGCAAGCTTTTGTCGATCATATTGTTAAATTGCACGGCATTCCCTCTGAGATTGTTTCCGATAGAGGCACGCAGTTTGTGTCCAGGTTCTGGAAGGCTTTCTGTTCTCGCCTGGGGGTTCGGCTGTCCTTCTCTTCTGCTTTTCACCCGCAGTCGAATGGTCAGACTGAGCGCCTCAATCAGAATCTGGAGACATATTTGCGCTGTTTTGTGGCAGAGAACCAGGAGGATTGGTGTTCATTTCTCCCTCTTGCTGAGTTTGCTTTGAACAACCGTCGTCAGGAATCTTCTGATAAGTCACCATTTTTTGGTGCATATGGGTTCCATCCGCAGTTTGGGACATTCTCGGGAGGGGCTCTTTCTGGTTTACCTGAGGAGGAGAGATTTTCCTCGTCTTTGTCTACCATTTGGCAAAAGATTCAGAGTAATCTCAGAAAGATGAGTGAGAAGTATAAGCGTGTGGCTGATAAGAGACGTGTGCCTGGTCCGGACCTGAATGTGGGTGATCTGGTGTGGTTGTCTACAAGAAATATTAAACTGAAGGTTCCCTCCTGGAAATTGGGCCCCAAGTTTATTGGGCCTTATAAAATTTTGTCAGTCATCAATCCTGTTGCCTTCCGCCTTGATCTTCCACGGGTTTGGAAGATACATAATGTTTTTCACAGATCTCTCTTAAAACCATATGTCCAGCCCACGGTACCCTCCTCTTTGCCTCCTCCTCCGATTTTGGTTGATGGCAATCTGGAGTTTGAGGTTTCCAGAATTGTGGACTCTCGCATTGTCCGCGGTTCTCTTCAGTACCTCGTTCATTGGAAGGGTTATGGTCCTGAGGAGAGGATGTGGGTTCCGATGTCGGACATTAAAGCCACTCGCCTTATCAGGGCATTTCATAGGGCTCATCCTGGGAAGGTGGGTCCTGGGTGTCCGGAGTCCACCCGTAGAAGGGGGGGGTACTGTCACTACCAGAGCTTTGAGACGTTCTCAAAGCTCTGTGTCTCCACCCCTGTGATGATGTCACTTAGGGTTGGAGGTTTTCTCACTGTTCTGTTTCTCCGCCCCTGTGATGAGGTCTTACTCTCAGCTGTCTCTCCTGCGTTTGATTTCTCTGCCTTTAAATCACCCCTCCTCCTATTGCAGGGCGTGGATTATATTTCTCCTTTCAGTTGTAGCTCTGCCTTGAGTATCTTCACTCCTTTAGCTACTAGTTCTCTGGACCTGTGTTCTGCTGCTGCAAGCACTCCGGATATTGCCAGCGGTCCTTGGATCCGTCTTCTCTACGGCTGCAGCTCCATCAGCTAAGTGTGCAGACTTCGTTATGTACCTGGTGATTTCCTGACTGGATCTGAGGTGGCCCCGGTTCCCTCCTTATTCTGTGCAGGGCATCGGAGGCCGTGCCCCTTCCACTATTGTAGGGGTTACAGGGCTCATCAGTCTAAGGTACGCGGGCATGCCTCGTTCCACCATTTGGATCCGGGCATGTGCTTTAGCAGCATAGGGAGAGTGTTGAGGGTCTGACAGGGGTCACCCTTTCTCTTCCCTAGTTTGGGTCCGGTCAGTAGCTCTTTTTACTGTGTATACTCTTGTTACCCTTAAACAGCCGTGACAAATAGTCCGTCATCGTGGGGGCAAGATTTTCTTGTAACACTTTATAAAATTCTCCTGAGAATCGGTCAGGGCCTGGCGCCTTTCCGTTATGTAAGGAACGTATTATATGTAGTACTTCCTCAGCAGTTATTTCTGCATTTAGAGATCCCTGTTGTTCCTCCGTCAGGGAAGGCAATTTGACGTCTGACAGAAATCGCCTGCCCTTTTCAGGGTCTTCTGGAGTGTCACTGTAGAGACGCTCATAGTATTTTCCCAGCAAATCATTTATCAACTTAGGATTTGTTTGGACCACTCCCCCCTCCCCTTTCAGAGCTGTGATGACTGTAGGAGCCCTTCTGCCCCGCGCTAAGTTAGCCAACATTTTGCCTGACTTATTCCCAAATCTGAACAGATCCATCTGGAACTCCGACCTATACATTGCCTCTCTTTTATCCACCCAAACTTCAAAGGTGTTTCTAGCTGCAATCCAGGCCTCCTTATACTGAGTGGTGGCCATCCGAAGGAATTGAGTGTATGCCTGTCTGAGGGCCGAGCTAGCCTCCTGGTATTGTTTTGCGACCACCTTGCGCAAATTACTGACATAACTGAGAATTCGACCCCTCAGGACCGCTTTAGCAGTCTCCCAGTGGGTTGAAACATCTGATGCATCCCGGGGATTGTCACCCTGGAACTCCCACCACCAACCTTGCAGTGTATCTTTAAAGTTGTCGTCTTTGGCCAGAAAAGAAGGAAAGCGCCAGAAAAAAATCAGTTCCTCTAGGGTAGGTATCCTGCAGGGAAATGGAGATAGGTGAGTGATCGGAAATAAGTAAGTCATGAATTTCAGCGGAGACCACCCTAGATGACATATACAAGGGAAGGAAAAGATAATCAATACGAGACCATACATTATGTGCGTGCGGAAAATGCGTATACTCCCTGTCATCGGGGTGTATAGAGCGCCAGGTATCATATAATCCTGTAGAGGTTAATAAGGGAGGTATAACCTTGTCAGAAAGCCTTTGCAAACTGACCATCCCTACATCCCTCTTCCGGTCTTCCAGAACAGATGCGACTGAGTTAAAATCGCCACCAACAATTCTGTTGTGAGTTCCATCCAGATGCAGTCTGTTCTCCAGAAGAGCGTAAAAGGGGGCGTTATTATCATTAGGGGTATACACATTATGGATGCTATAAGAAATCCCTCCAATCTCTACCAATAGCCTATGCCATCTGCCCTCACTGTCATGAGATTCTGATAGTATTTTCCCTGAGAAATTTCTATGTAGTAATGTGAGTACTCCAGCTTTGCGCTCCCTGGCTGAGGATCCGCACACAGAACCTACCCAGTATTTTTTCATTCGGAAGAAATCTTTATCCTCCAAATGAGTCTCCTGCAGGAGAACTACATCAGGTTGAAGACGCTTCAGGTGGCGCAAAATCTTTGACCGCTTCTGTGGGGAGCGTAAACCCTTGACATTCCAGAAGATAATTTTCATTGTAGCTCTGGTATGTACGGATCCCTGAGCAGAGAAAGCCAAAGGAGAGGGGAGGAAGGAAGGAGAAAGGAGGGAGGGAAAGAGAACAAAAAACACAAGACAAAAACCAATATAAGTGCAACCAAATAGCACTGCCCAGATGTGTGGCAGCAGAAGTCAAACCGCTAGACCGGATACGGCTAGATGGTGACAGCCGTGACTAAATCTAGTTATAGACTTTCCTTTTTTCCGCCATGGCAGAGCTCTCACATACCTAGCCTAAACAATGGCAATTTGTACGACTGAACAGTAAAGGCCTTAGCGCGGAGCATAGAGCAGAATAACAAAACATCCTTAATCTGGAACAAACTTAGCAGCACTAACAAAATACTGCCCCTCAGGATTGAGTCCCAACCACATTTTGAATTGAGGAATATCAACGCCCCCTTCTGGAGGGCCTTTCTAGGCCACTGCGCGAGCGGTCATTCCCTCGTCGAACAGCTGGATCCAATGAGTCCTTCAAAGTAGACCGCTGTGGAGAGAGGGGTACATCATGCGGCTCCGAATCTATAATCTCATCTAGGGCCTCCTTTGCCTCAGTGGGGGATCTAAAGGTAATAGTCCCTCCATGTGCTCTGTGAATCTTTAAAACCGCCGGAAAAAGAAGCTGAAATCTGATGTCCCTTTGGTAGAATGCAGTGCAGACTGGGCTGAAAGCCTTGCGTTTCTTCGCCACCTCAGCCGAGAAATCCTCAAACAATAAGATTTTGTGGCCCCTGATGGTTATCTGATGCCGCCTTTTACGAAAACTGAGGAGTAAAGCCACCTTATCATTGAAGTCCAGCAATTTAAAAATAACTTGGCGAGGCCTTCCATCCCCACCGCGGGGAGAATCCGAGTTTGAGTCCCTAGAAACGCCTTTTTCCGGGCCAATCCTGTGGGCCCTCTCCACTCGACAGAAAAACTTTAGGCCCAGAGCCTCAGGCAATTCTCTCTCACATATATCCAAAAGGTCCAGTTGTTTAATGGATTCAGGCAAACAAACCACCCTCAGGTTGTTGCGGCATGACCTGTTTTCAAGATCATCAACTTTAAAACGCAGGTATTCCAGGTCATGCTGCTGGGATTTCAAAACAGCCTCAGTGTTCCCTGCTTGCTGTTGCAAGGAGCGCAGCTCTTTTTCTATGGCCCCCACTTGTATGCTGGTCTGGTTTACCTCCTCCCTCAGGGAGTTAAATGAGGCCAGTATTGTTGTTTCCAGCGTTTTCTGGATGTCCGGCATTATACGCATCGCCACTTCAATGGCTAGTTGTTTGTAGTCCAACGTGGCCGAGCCACCTAAAGGGGACCCCTCTCCCTGGGTACTCTGGGAACCCTCCTCCCTGAATAATAGTGGCTGAGTGTCTGCCATTTTTGCCGCACTCTGTGAGGCCGCTAGCTCTGTGATCTTCTGCCCGCTCCGGAGGAGGTATCTTTCCATCAGCTCCTCGATGCAGGTAAGTGGTGTCAGTCGGACGTCCTTCAGGGTTGACAAGCAGATCCCTGCGCTGCAAAATGACAAAGGTATTCGGCGATATGCAGGAGCTCTGAGCGCTGCGTCCTCACATGGCGGCACCGGAACCGGAAGTCGCTATTAAACTTTTTATTATGTAAGGTGACAAATCTTTTTTGCACTTTTTTTTACCGTGTTAATCTGGGGGGTTGGGTCATGGGGTATTTTTATAAAGGAGATTCTTACGGACATGGCGATACCTAATAAGTCTACTTTTTTACAATTATTTAGGTTTTAGACTATATTATCCTTTTTGATACAAAAAAATAATTTTTGTATCTCTAAAGTCTAAGTGTCATTTTCATTTTTTTTACCCGATTATCTTAGGTGGGGGCTCATTTTTTGCGGGATGAGACAACGGTTTTATTGGCACTATTTTGGGGGCTGGGACTTTTTGATAGCTTGCTATGAAACTTTTTATTATGTAAGGTGACAAAAAAAAATTTGCACCTTTTTTTTCTGGACCGTGTTAATCTGGGGGGTTAGGTCATGGGGTATTTTTAGATTATTACTGACGCGGCAATACCTAATATGTCTACTTTTAATAAATTATTTTAGTTTTTTGGGGTGTCTCAAGTCTGAGAACCAGTTTTTTTATCCGATGTCAGTGCTAAATTGGGATATAAATTTAGTACTCCATGGAAGTGAGATACTCCCTGAAGCAACCAATAATGCAGAGGCCCGGATGATCGGGGCACGTGTCGCATTTAGTTGTGGTGTCCTTCCGTATCCCCCTCCTGTGACACACTCTGCACTTTTTTGGGGTTCGTCCCTTCTTTCCAGTATGGGGGACCACACCTGGAAAGTGTTGGCCAGGGACGATCCGGGCACCTACAGTTCCCGAGGTACTCCGGCCTGCTCTTTCCCAGTCCGAAAAATCAGGGCCTTGAGGACTGCCTCATAGAATTGGAGGAATGTCCCTGTGCTGCCAGCGCTTCGGGATAGTACAAAAGAGCTGTACATGGCAACCTGTACCAAGTAGACCGCAACTTTTTGCGCATGGCGTTATATGGCTTGAGGACTTGATCAGAGAGATCAACTCCTCCCATATACCGATTGTAGTCGACGATACAATCGGGCTTGAGGATTGTTGCTGCGATACCTCGCACAGGGACAGGGGTGATGCCATTACCATGAATTGTGGACAGCATAAGGACATCCCTCTTGTCCTTATACCTGACCAGCAACAGGTTTCCAGTGGTAACGGCATGGGTCTCACCCCTTGGAATAGGTACCTGGAGGGGAGGGCAGGAGGCCGCGTTGATTTTTCTGCACGGTCCCATAAGTGGACGTGGATCTGGCGGCAAGGGACTGGAACAAGGGGATACTGGTATAAAAGTTATCCACGTACAGGTGATAACCCTTATCCAGCAGTGGGTACATAAGGTCCCACACAAGTTTCCCGGTAACACCCAGAGTGGGGGGAACATTCTGGGGGTTGAATCCGGGAATCTCGCCCCTCGTATATACGAAATTTGTAAGTGTACCCTGTCAATGCAACCCTCTTCTCCCACTCTTCACACACTGATAGCAACACCGCAGGAGAAATGCGTGCACAGGTAGTTTCAGGTGCTGCACATCTCCTATCTTCACAGCATATGCTGGGAAGAGACGAGATGTGCAGCACCTGAAACTATGGATACTGGAAGCCTGTGCTAGCATTTCTCCTGCGGTGTTGCTATCAGTGTGTGAAGAGTGGGAGAAGAGGGTTGCATTGACAATCCAACACAATGGGCAGTACATTGAACACATTTGGTGGTCAGAAACTTGTAAATAACTCATGAAAGAATAAAGTTACGTTAAAACCAAGCACATCATTGTTTTTCTTGTGAAATTCCCAATAAGTTTGATGTGTCACATAACCCTCTTCCTATTGAAAAAACAAAAGTTGGATTAAAAATGGCCGACTTAAAAATAGCCGCCATGGTCACCACCCATCTTGAAAAGTTCCCCCCCTCACATATACTAATGTGCCACAAACAGGAAGATAATAGCACCAACCATTCCCATTTTATTAAGGTGTATCCATATAAATGGCCCACCCTGTAGTTATATAATCATTCCCAGTGTGCTTACTGAAAAATTGTGAGATCTGGGGCTACGCTTCTATTTGCAGTTGGATTCATGACCCTGTAATTGGAAGACCACAGGTCGTGAGAGTGGGGATAAGTCTTAAACCTTAATCACTCTTAGTACTGGAGCCCCTCAGATCCAATGCTCCACCCAGATACACAACTTTACCACAAAATCATCTGCAGAGGAAGGTCCACGTGGACCGAAAGTTTTCAAATAACTACGATTTGTGGCTTATGTTGGATTATTTTCTGGATATTTAATGTAATTAAACATTTAATTAAAAGATGAATTAATTGCATTATGCTTACCTGGAGTGCCATGGATAATTTTTAATTATGGATTGACTGACTAAGTTCTTCACAGGCACCCAGATCTCACAAGTGTGCAGACCTCAACTATCTATTTACCTGTGCCAAGACTGTGACATCCCCCGAATTATCTTATATGTCTTGAATTATACATTGTATCTTGCAGACTTTTCTCCAATAGATGGCGTGAACGGTTCTCTTCAAAGGGAAGTTACACTCCGTACTGTAGTGAGAGTACCCCCACAGCATATTATTAAAGGTGTAAGTTATTTCATATTTACTTACATAAGGAAAAAAAAAAGCTCAAATAAAAGGATACAAATATATAATTTTTCAATTGTAATACTATTTATTGCATGCGAAAAAAAAAATCATTTGTGATTAGCAAATAAGATATAATCAGTAATATGATAATTTATGTCTGGTTCATTTTATTAGTCATCTAATTATTTTTCAGGATCTGAAGCAGCAGGAGTTCCATTTGGGCTATGTAAAAATTAGTAACAAAGCTGACTGGAAAAGTCTGGACGATGCTGTTTGCCAAATTTTCTTGGTAACTTTTAATTTTCACAGCTCTTTAGTTTATTCCCGTTTTTGTCTGGATGCTAAATTATACGTCCTATAATTCTAATTATTTTATTATGTATTTTTTCCTTGTAGGATTATGTTAATCAGGTTGACCCTGGAGCTACATTAGGTCTAGGGAGAGATTCTCTGACTGGGTACAACCTAGGACACGTGAAGAGGGATCTAGATTCACATACTCCTGATACTCTTCCTTCCAGAAACCTGCGCAGCACTACAAATATTATTTTGCACTTAAAAGGTTGGTTGACAAGTTTAGGGATAGTGGGTGGTTTGCCTACTAGTCAAACGCTTAAACTAATATTGGGGCTTTTTTTTTTCATCTTTCTTCAATTTCTGTATTCAGGTCTGAAGGAGAGATGCGTTGACCTCCTTGTGTTTGAATCACTTATACCTAAACCAATGCTCCAGCACTATGTTAGCTTGCTGCTTAAGCATCGACGGTTGCTATTGTCTGGTCCGAGTGGGACTGGGAAAAGCTTCCTAGCACATAGACTGGCTGAATATTTGGTGGAAAGATCAGGACGAGAGGTCACTGAAGGCATAGTTACTGCTTTCAATATGCATCAGCAGTCTTGCAAGGTTAGTGAATCTCTTTCCTATACCTATGTATTGTACTGCTTTCTGACATTTGCAGTTAGCCTGTCAGTATGTCAATATGTTGTTATTAATAAAATTAATTTAAAATGTAAGTTCCCTTATAGGACAAAAAATAAAAGAAACTCCAAAATTGCTGTGTTGATGCAGAAATAAAATGTATTTCTACTGGAATGCTGAGGAAAAAATCTAAATGTTTGTGTGGTCATAAAGGCATTGACTCACTTCAGCAAATAGCATTCATCATGTAGCTAAATCTAATACAAGACACTTACTAATGTATTGTGATTGTCCATATTGTCTCCTTTGCTAGCTTGATTCGTTTTTCCATCGCATTATACACTGCTTGTTTCCCAAGGGTTATCGCTCGTCACCGCTGAAGCTCAGAGACAAGGTGGCTGAGATGGGAACTGCAGCACAAGCGTAGCTATGCATACTCCCAGAGTCCCAGCCACCAGAGAGGCTTGCACTTTTCTTATAGTGCGTCAGCATGGCCACCGTTGATGGATTGCAGTGATGGTCATAACCATGGAAACAAGCCGTGTATAATGCAATACAAAAATAAATCAAGCTAGCAAAGGAAGCAATATGGTCAGCGACAATACATTAGTAAATGCCTTGTATTAACTTTGTCTACATAATAAATGCCATTTGCTGAAGTGCGACAACCACTTTACATGGTAAAATATAACATTTTAAAATTGTTTGCTATTTTTTTTGTTTTTGCATTTTTGCCCTCATAACAGTGATCATTGTCTCCATAAAACTGAATACAATTTGTTTTCAATGTGTTATTTCATGAATTAAAATATATATCTGGATTAACGCAGCCCATTATTTTAAAGGGCATTCGTCAGCAGATTTATACCTATGAAACTGTTACATATGTGCCTGGCAGCTAAAGGTATCTGTGTTGGTCCCATGTTTATATGTGCCTACATTGCTGAGAAAAATGTTTTAATATATGCAAATGAGCCTCTGGGAGCAACAGGGGTGTTGCTGTTACTTCCAGAGGCTCAGTGCAACTGCTGCTGTCTGTGCACTCTGACAGGGCCGTGATGATGTTTTCACTGCCTGGCCCAGTCAAAATGCAGAAGGAAGGCAGTTCCAGAGAAAGCGGAGCCTCTAGGTGTAATGGCAACGCCCTGTTACTCTTAGGGGCTGATTTTTGCATATATAAAAAGCAATGAGTGTACATATGGACATAAGAGCAACACAGACGTCTTTAGCTGCCAAGCACACATGCAACAGGTCAACCAGTTGCGCAGTTTTGGCCACAACTGAGCAGACGGGAAAGGTTCCCATGGCAACAGGACGCCTTCTCAGGCATCCTGCTGTCCATGGTTCTGAACAGATCTATGCCTTTAGCACAGATCTGTTCAGAACCATGGACAGCAGGATGCCTGAGAAGGCGTCCTGTTGCCATGGGAACCTTTCCCGTCTGCTCAGTTGTGGTCAAAACTGCGCAGACGGGGAAGGGTAAGGAGGGGCGGCAGTGATCAGAACAACACATGACGTACCAGTACGTCATGTGTCCTTAAGTACCAGGACATCATGACGTACCGGTACGTCATGTGTCCTAAAGAGGTTTATCACCAAAGCTGTGAAACCAAAGAGGCTGTCAATCATGTGCAGCCAGTCTCCTCGATCTTCTAGTCCCTGTCACAGGCAAGTAAAATACAGTGCAGTACAATATATAGTGTACTGAACTATACAGACATCAGACCCACTGGATCTTCAAGAACCAAGTGGGTCTGGGTAAAAAAAAAAAAAAGTAAAAAAAGGGTAATCCAAAAACACATTTATCACTGATTAAAAATCAAAAAAATAAAATTCCCTACACATGTTTGGTATCGCCGCGTCCGTAACGACCTGATATATATAAAACGGTCATGTTACTTTACCCGAACAGTGAACGCCATAAAAAAAAAAAAAAACTGATGAAATTGAAATTTTGCCCACCTTACTTCCCAAAAAAGGTACTAAGTGATCAAAAAAGTCGCATGTACACCAAAATTGTAACAATCAAACAGTCATCTCATCCTGCAAAAATCATACCCTACCCAAGATAATCGCCCAAAAACTGAAAAAACTATGGCTCTTAGACTATGGAAACACTAAAACATGATTTTTTTTGTTTCAAAAATGAAATCATTGTGTAAAACTTACATAAATAAAAAAAGTATGCATCGACCAGCTCTAAAAATATTACATGACCTAACCCCCCAGATGACCACCGTAAAAAATAAATAAAAACGGTGTAAAAAAAGCTATTTTTTGTCATCTTACGTCACAAAAAGTGTAATAGCAAGCGATCAAAAAGTCATATGCACCCCAAAATAGTGCCAATCAAACCGTAATCTCATCCCGCAAAAAATGAGACCCTACTTAAGATAATCGCCCAAAAACTGAAAAACTATGGCTCTTAGACTATGGAAACACTAAAACATTTTTTTGTTTTAAAAATGAAATCATTGTGTAAAACTTAAATAAAAAAAATTGTATACATATTAGGTATCACCGCGTCCGTGACAACCTTCTCTATAAAATTACCACATGATCTAACCTGTCAGATAAATGCTGTAAATAAAAAAAAATGGTGCCAAAAAAGCAATTTCTTGTTTCCTTGCCGCACAAAAAGTGTAATATAGAGCAACCAAAAATCATATGTACCCTAAACTAGTACCAACAAAACTGCCACCCTATCCCTTAGTTTCTAAAATGGGGTCACTTTTTTGGAGTTTCTACTCTAGGGGTGCATCGGGGGGCTTCAAATGGGTCATGGTTTCAAAAACAGTCCAGCAAAACCTGCCTTCCAAAAACCGTATGGCATTCCTTTCCTTCTGCGCCCTACCGTGTGCCCGTACAGCAGTTTACGACCACATATGGGGTGTTTGGCTGTTAACCCTTGCTTTGTAACTGGAAAAAAAATATTAAAATGGAAAATCTGGCAAAAAAGTACAATTTTGAAATTGTATCTCTATTTTCCATTAAATCTTGTGCAACACCTAAAGGGTTAACAAAGTTTGTAAAATCAGTTTTGAATACCTTGAGGGGTGTAGTTTCTTAGATGAAGTCACTTTTATGGACTTTCTACTCTAGGGGGCTTCAAATGGAACATGGTGTAAATAAACCTGTCCAGAAAAATCTGGCTTCCAAAAACCAAACTGCGCACCTTTCACTCTACGCCCTGCTGTGTGGCTGTACAGTAGTTTTACGGCCACACATTGGGTGTTTCTGTAAACAGCAGAGTCGGGGCAATAAAGATACAGTCTTGTTTGGCTGTTAACCCTTGCTTTGTTAGTGGAAAAAATGGGTTAAAATGGAAAATTAGTAAAAAAAAAAAAAAATGAAATTCTCAAATTTCATCCCCATTTGCCAATAACTCTTGTGCAACACCTAAAGCAGGCATCCTCAAACTGCGGCCCTCTAGCTGTTGTAAAACTACAACTCCCACAATGCCCTGCTGTAGGCTGATGCCTGTAGGCTGTTCGGGCATGCTGGGAGTTGTAGTTTTGCAACAGCTGGAGGGCCACAGTTTAGTTTCTAGAATGGGGTCATTTTTGGGTGGTTTCTCTTATGTAAGCCTCGCAAAGTGACTTCAGACCTGTAGTGGTCCCTAAAAATCGGGTTTTTGCAAATTTCTGAAATATTTCAAGATTTGCTTCTAAACTTCTAAGCCTTTTAACATCCCCAAAAAATAAAATATTCCCAAAATAATTCAAACATGAAGTAGACCTATGGGGAATGTAAAGTCATCATAATTTTTGGGGGTATTACTATGTATTACAGAAGTAGAGAAACTGAAACTTTGAAATTTGCAAAGTTTTCCCAATTTTTGGTAAATGAGGTATTTTTTCATGCAAAAAAAAATTTTTAGGACTTCATTTTACCAGTGTCATGAAGTGCAATATGTGACGAAAAAACAACCTCGGAATGGCCTGGATAAGTCAAAGCGTTTTAAAGTTATCAGCACTTAAAGTGACACTGGTCAGATTTGCAAAAAATTGCCTGGTCCTTAAGGTGACAAAAGTCTGTGTCCCTAAGGGGTTAAAGAACACTACTTTTAATTAACTTTTTTGGGGAGTGCTGTGGAATTTTTCATTTACCTAGTTGGAAGTTGGATCGTCTTCACTATTTGACTGCAGTGCCACTCACAACATTTTGGACTAACCACATATATAAAGATATTAATATAATCCATGAAAAAATATGTGTAAACCAGACCCATACCCACATAAAAATAGATGCCATAGTGGAAAATAAACATATAAATATATAATTACATGAGGAAGCCAATTGCACAATATAGACTAATATCAAACCCCCAAAGCAGTCCAGTACTACGCAGGCATCCTGAAAGTTTAAAAAAATGAAGGTAAGTACTGACCACTAGGGCACTTAACACCCCAACTCTGCTTTGCAGTTGCTTCTTCTGGGGGATAACCTCATGTCTGTTCCACCCACAATATATACTAGTTTGAACCAATCAAAAGGATTTCCCACATATGATGCATGATGTAGCAGATTGATTTCAATAAGGCTTATTTCGTAGTTATTTCGTAGTTATTTCAGTTATTGTGAGCCAAAACCAGGTGCGGGTCAAATACACAGAATAGGTACAATTCTTTAAATTACACCTAACAGGCCGAACTGGATGGACAAATGTCTTTTTTCGGTCTTATGTACTATGTTACTAATCTCTGAGTAGCTTTACTACTGGTTTTGGCTCACAATAACTGACTAAACAACTGAAGTGTGAGCTAGGTCTAAAGTAGTTTAGAAGAACCGTCACATAATATTGCATATGTCCGCACCACATCGTGCCATTGGGGAAGAGAACTAAGCTACCAAGAGCAAAAATAGTCTTGGGACACAAGTTCTTTGCACTCCATACTATGTGACTGCCAAATGTGACTGCCTCTGAGCCAAGTAAAACAATAAAATACATTCATAAGTAATTTGATGTGCCGCGCCAAGCAGAAGACAGTTGTGTGCATGCCCTGAGACTAAATTTCAGTCCTTTAAGTAGACTAGTAGGTGCTCAACAATACAGTGTTTCAGAGACTTTAGATGCATAACAAATACATAGAAGAAAAGGGGACCCTATAATCTTCCCTCCAAAAAAGTTATATTAGTACTTTAACCACTTAAGGACCACAGGTTTATACCCCCCTAGTGACCAGGCCCTTTTTTACAAATTGGCACTCCACAACTTTAGCGGTTTATTGCTCAGTCATGCAACTTACCACCCAAATAATTTTACCTCCTTTTCTTCTCACGTATAGAGATTTCATTTGGTGGTATTTCATTGCTGCTGACATTTTAACTTTTTTTGTTATTAATCGAAACTGACTGAAATTTTTGCAAAAAAATTACATTTTTCACTTTCGGTTATAATTTTTTTTAAATAAAACGACATTTCTGTATGATTTTTTCTCTAAATTTATTTTTCAACATGTCTTTAATAAAAAAAATGCAATAAGTGTATATTTATTGGTTTGCGCAAAAGTTATAGCGTTTACAAACTATGGTACAAAAATGTGAATTTCCACATTTTGAAGCAGCTCTGACTTTCTGAGCACCTGTCATGTTTATTGAGGCGCTAGAATGCCAGGATAGTATAAATCCCCCCCAAATGACCCCATTTTGGAAATAAGACACCCCAAGGTATTCCGTGAGGGGCACGGCGAGTTCCTCAAATTATTTTTTTGGCACAAGTTAGCGGAAAATTATGTATATTTTTTTTCGTACAAAGTCTCATATCCACTAACTTGTGTCAAAAAATAAATTTTTACATGAACTCGCCATGCACCTCACGAAATACCTTGGGGTGTCTTCTTTCCAAAATGGGGTCACTTGTGGGGTATTTATACTGCCCTGGCATTTTAGGGGACCTAAAGCGTGAGAAGTAGTCTGGAATCCAAATGAGTAGAAAATGCCCAGTGAAATCCTAAAGGTGCTCTTTACAATGTGGGCCCCTTTGCCCACCTTGGCTGTAAAAAAGTGTCACACATGTGGTATCGCCATACTCAGAAGAAGTAGAGCAATGTGTTTTGGGGTGTATTTTTACATATACCTATGCTGGGTGAGAGAAATCTCTAAAAGTTAACTTTTCCCATTTTTTTTATACAAAGTTTTCATTTTAGAGAGATATTTCTCTCACCCAGCATGGGTATGTGTAAAAAGACACTCCATAACACATTGCTTAACTTCTCCTGAGTACGGCGATACCACGTGTGACACTTTATTGCAGCCTAGGTGCGGAAAGGGGCCCAAATTCCAATGAGTATCTTTTAGGAGGGCATTTGGTTTCCAGACTTCTTTAGTGCCCCTAAAATGCCAGGGCAGTATAAATACCCTACATGTGACCCCACTTTGGAAAGAAGACATCCCAAGGTATTCCGTGAGGGGCATGGCGAGTTCATAGAAGTTTCCTTTTTTTGCACAAGTTAGCGGAAAATGATTTGATTTGAAATCACGCGTCTCGCGAGATGACGCCGTTAGTGTGACCTGGCAGAGCCGCAGCATTGACGCTGATCGGCGTTAGCGAGACGGGAGATGGTTAATCAATATAAATATACCACTAAGTGCAAGGGAAACAAAGTGGCACATACAAGGTGACAAACAAAAGGACAAAAAAAGTGCAAAGTGAGTAGCAAAATTAATAATAAATGTACTTAAAGGGCTTCTGCCACCCCACTAAACCGATACTGCGATTTATGCCTACATAATCTAATTACCGGTAATCATTTTGGTCCAGTAGATTGTGTTAAAAACGGGCTTTTAAAATATGCAAATTACCTTGCTACCAGCAAGTAGGGCAGCTACTTGCTGGTAGCAGCTGCATCCTCCGATCCTAAAGATGCCCCCTTCTCATGTTGATTGACAGGGCCAGGGAATGGGATCGTTCTCTATTGTCCCTGTTTGCATTCAAAATCTCGCGCCTGCGCTGTACCTGTCTTCAATCGGCGCAGGCGCACTGAGAGGCGGACGCTCGCTCCACCCTCAATGCGCCTGCGCCGGGTGTAGATGTGACATCATCGGTCATGGCATCTACAGGTCCTTCTCCAAAAATTAGCATATTGTGATAAAGTTCATTATTTTCTGTAATGTACTGATAAACATTAGACTTTCATATATTTTAGATTCATTACACACCAACTGAAGTAGTTCAAGCCTTTTATTGTTTTAATATTGATGATTTTGGCATACAGCTCATGAAAACCCAAAATTCCTATCTCAAAAAATTAGCATATCATGAAAAGGTTCTCTAAACAAGCTATTAACCTAATCATCTGAATCAACTAATTAACTCTAAACACCTGCAAAAGATTCCTGAGGCTTTTAAAAACTCCCAGCCTGGTTCATTACTCAAAACAGCAATCATGGGTAAGACTGCCGACCTGACTGCTGTCCAGAAGGCCATTATTGACACCCTCAAGCAAGAGGGTAAGACACAGAGCGAATAGGCTGTTCCCAGAGTGCTGTATCAAGGCACCTCAGTGGGAAGTCTGTGGGAAGGAAAAAGTGTGGCAGAAAACGCTGCACAACGAGAAGAGGTGACCGGACCCTGAGGAAGATTGTGGAGAAGGACCAATTCCAGACCTTGGGGGACCTGCGGAAGCAGTGGACTGAGTCTGGAGTAGAAACATCCAGAGCCACCGTGTACAGGCGTGTGCAGGAAATGGGCTACAGGTGCCGCATTCCCCAGGTCAAGCCACTTTTGAACCAGAAACAGCGGCAGAAGCGCCTGACCTGGGCTACAGAGAAGCAGCACTGGACTGTTGCTCAGTGGTCCAAAGTACTTTTTTTGGATGAAAGCAAATTTTGCATGTCATTCGGAAATCAAGGTGCCAGAGTCTGGAGGAAGACTGGGGAGAGGGAAATGCCAAAATGCCTGAAGTCCAGTGTCAAGTCAGTGATGGTCTGGGGTGCCATGTCAGCTGCTGGTGTTGGTCCACTGTGTTTTATCAAGGGCAGGGTCAATGCAGCCGCTATCAGGAGATTGTGGAGCACTTCATGCTTCCATCTGCTGAAAAGCTTTATGGAGATGAAGATTTCATTTTTCAGCACGACCTGGCACCTGCTCACAGTGCCAAAACCACTGGTAAATGGTTTACTGACCATGGTATTACTGTGCTTAATTGGCCTGCCAACTCTCCTGACCTGAACCCCATGGAGAATCTGTGGGATATTGGGAAGAGAAAGTTGAGAGACGCAAGACCCAACACTCTGGATGAGCTTAAGGCCGCTATCGAAGCATCCTGGGCCTCCATAACACCTCAGCAGTGCCACAGGCTGATTGCCTCCATGCCACGCCGCATTGAAGCAGTCATTTCTGCAAAAGGATTCCCGACCAAGTATTGAGTGCAGAACTGAACATAATTATTTGAAGGTTGACTTTTTTGGTATTAAAAACACTTTTCTTTTATTGGTCGGATGAAATATGCAAATTTTTTTAGATAGGAAATTTGGGTTTTCATGAGCTGTATGCCAAAATCATCAGTATTAAAACAATAAAAGGCTTGAACTACTTCAGTTGTGTGTAATGAATCTAAAATATATGAAAGTCTAATGTTTATCAGTACATTACAGAAAATAATCAACTTTATCACAATATGCTAATTTTTTTAGAAGGACCTGTATTCCAGATAAAAGATAACTTGGTAGGAAAAGAAGGATTAAAGCCTCATGCACACAAGCTTGTCCGGATAAGGTCAGGATGCTTCCCGGTGCATTGCGGCAAACCCGTACGGCACGAGTAGGTACGCAATTGCAGTCTGTTTTGACTGCGATTGCATTCCGTTTTTATCGAGCGGGTGCAATGTGTACGCGCGTGATAAAAAAAAACTGATGCCAAAATCATCAGTATTAAAACAATAAAAGGCTTGAACTACTTCAGTTGTGTGTAATGAATCTAAAATATATGAAAGTCTAATGTTTATCAGTACATTACAGAAAATAATCAACTTTATCACAATATGCTAATTTTTTTAGAAGGACCTGTATATTATGGTAGGCTAGAACAAATGGACCCTGACACAAGGAAACACAATAAACTTTCACCAGTAGACCTATTAATGATAAATTTGATTATATGCTCCTCATCCACTGAAGATAACGATAGAACACAAGGCTGGAGGGGAGTGACCCTGTATTTAGAGAAAATGGAGCAAAACTGATTTAGTTAGCAAGCTAATGCCTTGCAGGGTCACTGGCCTAAGATATATATGTGAATAAACAATCTTTTGCGAAATAATTTACAAACAATAATATTAATGTGCATGTATTTGCCCATAAGCTGACTCTACCATTAGATATTGTAATGTTTATTTTTATTTAACATTTCTGAAATCACATTTCTTTGATACTATAATCATTTTATATATTAAGGGCTCTTTCACATCTGCGTTCTTTTCTTCCGGCATAGAGTTCCGTCGTCGGGGCTCTATGCCGGAAGAATACTGATCAGGATTATCCTAATGCATTCTGAATGGACAGTCCGTCCTTCAGGATGCATCAGGATGTCTTCCGTTCCGGAACGGAACGTTTTTTGGCCGCAGCAAATAGCGCAGCATACTGCACTTTTTGCTCCGGCCAAAAATCCGGAACACTTGCCGCAAGGCCGGATCCGGAATGAATGCCCATTGAAAGGCATTGATCCGGATCCTGCCTTAAGCTAAACGTCGTTTCGGCGCATTGCCGGATGCAACGTTTAGCTTTTTCTCAATGGTTACCATGGCTGCCGGGACGCTAAAGTCCTGGCAGCCATGGTAAAGGGGAGCAGCATACTTACCATCCGTGCAGCTCCCGGGGCGCTCCAGAGTGACGCCAGGACGCCCCAAGCGCATGGATGACGTGATCGCATGGATCACATGATCCATGCGCATGGGGCGCTCTGACGTCACTCTGGAGCGCCCCGGGAGCCGCGCGGACTGTAAGTATACCGCTCCCCCGCTCCTACTATGGCAACCAGGACTTTAATAGCGTCCTGGCTGCCATAGTAACACTGAAAGCATTTTGAAGACGGATCCGTCTTCAAATACTTTCAGTACACTTGCGTTTTTCCGGATCCGGCGTGTAATTCCGGCAAGTGGAGTACACGCCGGATCCGGACAACGCAAGTGTGAAGGAGGCCTAAGTTAGGAAAATCTTTTGATATATCTAACTTTTACTTTATTTTCTTAGGATCTGCAACTGTATTTGTCCAACTTGGCAAACCAGATTGACAGAGAGACAGGCCCTTGTGATGTCCCTTTAGTCATTTTACTGGATGATGTTAGTGAAAGTGGAGCCATTAGTGAATTGGTGAATGGGGCCTTGACCTGCAAATATCATAAGTGGTAAGGGACAACTGCAAAGCTGTATAGCAAAACAGTTTGTAAAAATATATAATATTGCATATGACATAACACATGTCTACCTTGTTTACAGGGAATCTGTCACCTTTGGCTAGCAATGTCAAGTATAGTAATACATGAATGTTACTGCTGACTCCACATACTCACCTCTGTTCTCCTGCTGTGCACCCACTAACTGCCCCTGGAATTATTGAGAGGACTTCTGATACAGTCCTGTTTATAGTATTTAGTTACTTAGAATGGTTGAAAAAAAGACACATGCCTGTCAAGTTCAACCAAGGAATGGGAAGGGCTATGGTTGAAGGGAAGGGGTGTGAGAAATTAGAATTCTATACATTTACATCTTAAGGGTGTAAAAAGGCATGCTCTTTTTAAAAACCCCTGTGGTTTTTGCAACAACTTAACTGTGGTTATGGCAGAAAAGGAAAAAGGAAATAACACAGCAAAACTGAATTACATTAATGACAAAATAGAAGTACATTTATGTCGGCTTTGTGTATTCCCTTGCTGGAAGAAAATGCACCAAAACCGCAGGTATGTTGCAAAAACAACATGCCTTTTTTCAAAATCCAAAATGCAGCACAGCCACTAAGTGTGGCAGCACCCTGAGGTACTCTGTTCCAGTCTTGCAGCCTCGTCGCCTCTGGAAATTGACCTTTTTTTCTCCAGGTGGAGGCAGTGCCTCCTTGTCTTTTGAGGAGACTATTCGTAATGGATCACCACATGAAAATGAACATAACACTGGGCCATTCTTGCTAAGTTGTCCACAACTGTAATATTTGTACTGTCAGTAGCATGCCTGGATTCGGGACCTTAAGGCACCCATACGCATTCAATAGCTATCTCTCCCAACTGCCTCCTGGCTGCATGTTCAGCCTGGCCAAATGTGTATTTTATAGGGAGAGCAGAGAAAGCCACTGCCAGACACTTCTGGTGGTGGCTTATCTCCCCCGAAGAACAAAAAGGTAGGATGATAATCTTAATTTCTCCTGATCTTTGAGTCTGGAGCTCCCCCCCCACACACACGTGCGTCTGGCTGACAAAAGACTAATGTGTATGGCCAGCTTTACTGCTCCAACCAATCACAGTACTCAGCTGTAGATTGCTGAGGACTTTGAGTGGCTGCAGTCGGCACATGCTATATTCAGGTGCTTAGAGACACTAGTCCACACTGCTATGGCATAAAATTGGATACTGTTGAACACTAAAACCTATGAAATCCCGTGCAGATGGGCAGAGAGAAAAAAATGTAGGTGTGCTCAAACCCTGTCACACCGAGCACAGACCAGACCAGGAACCACAGCGTTACTTAAGTAAAAAGAGAAAAAGGTCCAGCTCGATTAAAATGTTACCTTTATTTTTATTTTTCAGTGCAGATAAGCCAGTTACACTCCAGTCTACATGTTTCGGATGAGGGACAATAGCGATCCTTCCTCATGACATACACATACTGAGGAGGAGGTTGGATATATAGCGCCTCCACCTAGGAGCAGGTGGACACACTAACTACAAGCTCCTCCTTTAAATGAAATTGACAACACATGCTAAAAAGGCATGATAAATTAAAACAAAAGAACACACACAAATCATGGATCAAAAATGCAATAATGTAACATTAAGTAGTGTTTCCGATTAAGTCCACTTGGTGCGGTGGACCCCATTTTAAAAATCCAGAACAACTCACGATTCAAAAGCTTATTTTTCTAATTACCACCCCTTGATGTGGAGTAACCCTTTCCCAAGCCTTGCACTATTAAGCCCTCTGTGTCACCAACATGCACCACTGAAAAATGCAGGCTGACTGCAGACACATTTCTGGCATGTGAATGAGGAATGTCAGAGATGTGCCTGCACAGTCTAACCTTAAAGGGAACCTGTTACCAGTTTTATGGTGTCCTAACTAAGGGCAGCATAAATAAGTGACTGATTCTTTTAGCAAAATGCTGGGTCACTTTATTTAATTGACCCAGTCAATCTGCCATCATCTTGTATTGAAAAGCTCCAGCTGATAATGAGGAGTCATGAATATTCATGAGCTCTTGACTCTCCCCACCCACCTGCTGCTGAATGACAGTTTGTTTCCATAGGAATCAGCAGCAGGTAGGCAGGGGAGTGGCTATATCTCTGAATTAAATATACGCTGGACTCAATGACATCACGCCGGACTTGAATCAGCTCATTAGCATGCAGCATCTTTGTGTGTATATTATGAGGTAACCATCTGTCACACCAGTAAGTGAATACATCTAAGGTACTTTTTAGTAGTTAATGATTGTATATAATTAGTTAGATTATAATCAAATATCCACATGACAGTTTCCCTTTAAGGCCATTAGTGGTGCAACCAATGTACTGGAGGGAAGAGAGAGTGCATGAAATACAATATACCACATGCCACATGAGTGGTGTTACAGTTGATGTATTGTTTGATGGAAAAACTTTGATTCATGGCATAGGAAAAAACTTCCTTGCTAGGTAGCATGTGAGAGCAACACGTACAGATTTTATGCCCACATTTATAACTGCCAAGAAACCGCAACCACACTGGAGAGGCTCGTGCCCCCTCAGGCTTTTATCTGCACTGAAAAATAAAGGTAACATTTTAATTGAGCTGGACCCTTTTCTCTTTTTACTATGAAATCCTGTAAGACTGACCTGTTGTCCCTTTCTAGATCCTATAGTGAATAGCCTAGATTTTTTTGTATCTACTGGACAGTGTTGTTTGCCTTATTCACTCTGGGAAACAAGAGTATTTGAATTTATTGGTAACATCAACCAGAGCCAGGAATAAAAATAGAGAGTGGGGGGTATTCAGGACTGAATAGGACCTACAAGGGGACAACATGTCAGTCTCACAGGATTCCAGTCATTTTTTTTGTAATTAACAATTTTTATTGTTTTTCATTTTCAAGGATTAAACATTGACAAGTACATAGCATGAAACATTTCATACAGAGTAGATGACATGCATTGAGATATCTTGACTACATATAGCTGTTAAGTAGCATTGTGAACTAAAAAAGAAGGCTTGTCAAGCCACAAGTATCTTGAGTATTCGAGTCCGTGCATTCAAATGAAAAAACAAATAAACAAATAAAACCAAACATTAAAAAGAGGAACAAAGAGGTTACAGGTAAATTGAGACATTATTAATATGATGTAAGGTGAAAGGGATCCAGATTCAATTAGGCCAGGGTTTTGGACCCTGAGCAGCTGGAAGAGGGGTGGGTGGAAGACAATCAAGAGAAGTTCCTATAAGCTCTCCAAGGCGACCAAATGCGGAGGAAAGTGGATCTAGAGCGCAACTCCCAGTGTGAAATCTCCTCTAATCTGTAAATCTGGTCTACCCTGTTAATCCAATGGTCAATGCATGGTACTTCCGTGGACAGCCAAAGGGTAGGGAGAAGTAATCTGGCTGCTGCCACTAGGAGAGAAAAGAGCGAGGATTTTAATGAGCCTACTCCATCTAAACAGTAAACAGTACAGGGGAGAGAGGTCTGACAGATCTGGTTGCACTTAGAAATTATATTATGCCACCACGGATTGATTAACTCACATGACCACCAGATGTGTAAGAAGGAGCCCTTAGCCTTATTACACCTCCAGCAAGTATCTGAGGCAGTGGAGCCATAGAGACACGTCTTTATCTGGGGTCCTGTACCATCTCATGAGGATCTTGTAACTGTTCTCCTGAATGCGCACACATCTCGATATTTTATGTGGAGAGATCAAGGACTTAGTCATTTCGGTAGGTGACAAGGTCCTTTGGAGGTCTTTTTCCCAAAGACCAATTATAGCAGGTTTAAGAGTTGGAGGAGGGGATATCAGGCGTTTATATATTGTGTAAATGGTTTTGCGTGGATATGTCTTACTGTTTATCATTTCTTAAAACCAGCTAAAGACACCGGGTAGGGATGTTTTCTTAATGAGAAGGAGAGATTCGGTTTTAAGAAAGTGTAACAGGATAGGGTTGAGAGCCTGTATGTCCAGTACCTTAAAGAGTTCAGGGTTAGATAGTACACACCCATCTTGATCTAAGATCTGTGTAATCACGATCTCAGAGGATGTCAGAGCAAGGGGGCAGCTATATCTCAGGTCTTTGGGAGCCAGGTTGATTATGTCTTTTATCTGCAATAGGGGGGAGGGTAGAGTTAGGACCCCAGTGTTGGACAAGAAATTCTTCCAAACTTTTAAAGTGTTCCGTATAAGGGGGTTAGAGATAGAGCTTAGTACAGGAGGTAGTCTATCAGCCAATAAAAGCGCTCTGGTAGGGGATGTTAAAAGGGCATTCTCCAAAATAAGCCAAGACTTGTGAGATGGGTTTCTAATCCAGTCTATGACTCTAGTTGGATGGCTTTCATATATGTCTCATGATCAGGGAGCCCAATTCCCCCTTTGGCTTTGGGCCTAGTTAGGGTGTTAAAAGCGATACGGGGGTGTTTGCCTTGCCAGATAAATTTGTGTATTAGTTTATTTAAGGATATGAGGTTTGGTTTAGGAATTTCAATGGGAAGCACCTGCATCAGGTAAGTAAGTCTGGGCAAGATTCAGGACATTAGTATATTCTTCCTCCCAAACCAGGAGAGGTACGGGAACTCTAATGACTCCAATTGAGTCTGACTAGAAGCTAGAAGGGGTTTATAGTTTAGATTAAACAGGTCTGACAAATGGGGGGAGATCTTTATACCTAGATATGTTAATTGTTGAGTTTGCCAATTGAATAGGGAGTTTGCCTGAAGGGATAAGAGATTTTGGGAAGAGCCTTCTTAATATACGTCCAGTCCACCCTGTCAAATGCTTTTTCGGCATCCGTTCCAATCATGACTAGGGGGGTATTTTTATGGGAAGCATAAAAAAGAGCGTCCAATATCTTAGTGGTATTGTCCTTCCCTTCACGCCCTTTAACAAAGCATACCTGATCGGGATGGATCAAGTCAGGAAGAAGGTTCTGTAGTCTTGTGGCCAGCATTTTTGCTAGTAGCTTGAGGTCTACATTAAGCAGGGAAATGGGCCTATAATTAGAGCAGGAAGTAGGATCCTTGCCGTCTTTAGGGATAATTGTAATTGAGGCATTTGTCATATCTGCAGAAAGCGAGTGACCAGTTAGTGAGCTATTACAGACAGGGAGCAAGAACGGTAGGAGTAGATCCTTGAAGGTTGCATAGTAAGAGATGGGCAAGCCATCAGAACCAGGGCTCTTTCCTTTGGGGGGGGGGGGGGGTCGATTTTAATAGCAGTCACCAGTTCTAAAGAGGTGAAAGGTTTAGATAGCAGTTCCTGTTGTGATGGCGTTAATGAGGGGAGGTTAAGGGTGTCTAAAAAAGATTTGATGTTGGCTTCTCTATCCAGGGAAGGATTTGGGAGATTGGAGAGTGGGAGATTGTATAGGGACTCATAAAAAGACCTAAACTGTTCTGCAATTTCCTCAGCTTTGAACAGATTAATGCCCTGGGAAGATTTGATGCATTGCACATAACGGGAGTCTCTTCTCTGCTTTATTCTGCGCATCATGTATTTCGAGGCTTTGTTGCCATGCGCAAAGGTTTTTTGTTGGGCAGACAGGAAGAACTTAGCTGAGCGTTCGTTCAGAAGGTTTTTGAGTTGTGATCTAAGAGAGGAGAGCTCTGAAAGGTGGCTCACTAGTAAGGATTGTTTATGGATTTTTTCCACATCGTGTATTTTTGCTAATAAGGTGTTGAGTTTTTTTTCTGACTCTTTCTTAAGGAAAGAACATAGACTAATCAGTCTGCCTCTGATATACGGTTTGTGGGCATCCAAGAGAGTCTGGGGGGAAACCTCAGGGGTATTATTAATTGAGAAATAATCCTCTATAAAAGGAAGCTATTTGTGTTTTATATTTAGTATTGCCCAACAGAGACTCATTAAGTCTCCAGGTAAAGTTCCTGTCAGACCTGAGATCCGGACGTATGGTGCAATAAATGGGGGAATGATCGGACAGAGTAATGTTACCTATAAGGGAGGATGAGCAGAGTTGAAGTTTTTCTTTAGGTATAAGAATGTAATCTATCCTACTATACAAGGTATTTGCTAAAGAATAAAAGGAAAAGTCTATTGTCTCGGGATTTAGGCAGCGCCAAATGTCTACCATCCCCAGGTTATAGAGCTTATTGTGAAACAATTTAAGGGCCTTCATTGATACAGGGGATTTTCCTGATGAGGTGTCCACAAGGGGGTTAGGAGCCAAGTTAAAGTCACCAGCTATAATCAAAAAGCCCTCCCTGTGAGACTCCACCAAGGAAAGGATATCAATGAGCCAGTTGACCTGTTCTGAATTGGGGGGGCGTAAATGTTCACAAATGTGTATAATGTTTGTCCCAGCAATCCTTTTACTATTAGGAATCTGCCGTCTGGATCCCGCAGGTGGGATTTGTATTGAAAAGGAAGATTTCTGTGAAAGCCGATAGGATTCCATTCATTTTAGTATACAATAGTATCCAATTTTATTCCATAGCAGTGAGGACTAGTGTCTCTTAGGCTGGGTTCACATCACGCCTTTCCCATCCGTTTAACTAATATAAAAAACGTATACTTTAAACGGCATCCGTTCATCATAGAGTTCCATTGTAAAAAGGAAAAAAGGTATACGTTGTATACGTCAAACGTGATGTGAAGCCGCCCTAAGTATTACATTTTGCACCCGACTGTGGGCGATCCATGTGTTGTTGCTTTTACTGCTGTAAGTTATTTGTATTTTGTTTTCTTTTTCTTTTAGTAACCTGTTATTTTGTACCCTTTACTTGCAGCCCTTACATTATTGGAACTACCAATCAGCCAGTGAAAATGAGTCCAAACCATGGACTCCACATAAGTTTCAGGTAAATATTTTAGAGATTAAAGAGGTCATTACTATGCACGTACAGTTCTGTGAAAAAATAATGATTCTCTGTGAAAAGGTTTTTTTGTATTAAGTTATAGTTTTTTCTCTTCTCTTTAAAAGGTAACGAAGCATTGATATCATCACATGTCAGAAATAGCATACTCACAAAAGATAATCACATCTTGAGTACAGTACAGCAATATGAAAAACCGAACCAGTATGCCATTTGAGAATACTAAATGAGGTGAAGGTAGACATTACAGCATCAGGGGATATAAACAGAATAGGGTATAATGTCAACCACAATGATGGAAAGCAGTCAGTTACTAGTTACTAGTATTACTTGTATGATAAAGAATTATGTTTTATAATCGGAGTACAGTTGAAGTACAAAGCTGAAAAATATGGTTGCATGGCATATCAACAGAGAACCCCATGTGGTAAGAGAAGATAGCTGTAGGATGACAGTAGGAGCATACTGTAAGTAGCAACATTTTTGACTCTAACAGAGTAATGAGGTTATTCCATTGTCCTTGAGGACTTTTTTCCATTGTCCTTGAGGACCTTTTGCGTGAAGATCATACATGTATGATCTTAACGCAAAAAGTCCTCAAGGGTTGTTAACCCTGTTCCAAAGTAATTTGCGTTGCTGCCACCATAAAGAAATACCCAACATATATGCCTTGCACCACATTTATTCATTTTTAAGACTTTTTACGGCTTGTCTGAAAGGGGCGTGGCATATCAAAGACAATGGCTTAAAAGTGCAGCATGGTGCTGCAAAAATGCACCAAACATTTGATGCATTTTTTTTCTGTAAGCTAAGCCAGCATATAGGTGGCATATAGCTAGCCAGTTATAAAATGCAAAAGATTTATCTTCCAGCATCAGCCAACGTGATATATCTGTCCAGTTAAAGTTTACACTGTTTAACCATTAGGCCTCTGCTCTGCTGTGGCAGCGGCCCAATGCCGTCTCTACCCCCTTCCCCCGCCGCGTAGGATGGCCATCCTCACCTCCAGAGGGATCAGTCCTACTGGATCTTCAACAACCAAGTGAGTCTGAGTCAAAAAAAGTGTAAAAACTGAAAAAAGTAAAAAAAAAATTAACTTCTTCCTATATCCGTACATATAATTGGTTTTTAAAAAAAAAACACACTAAAAATGGAATTGCAATTTTGCCCACCGCCCACGAAATGGTATAAAAAGTGATAAAAAAAAAGTGTCATATGTACCCCAAAATAGTACCAATCAAACCGTCATCTCATCCCGCAAAAAATGAGCTCCTACCTAAGACAATCGCCCCCCAAAAAATAAAAAATATGGGTTTCAGAAAATGGAAACACTCAAACATATTTTTTTTGTTTCAAAAATGCTGTTATTGTGTAAAAGCAAAATATATTAAAAAGGCGTGCATAACAACCTGCTCTATAAAAATATCACATGCGCTAACCCGTCCGGTGAACTCCGTAAAAAAATAAAAAATTGTGCCAAAAAAGAAATTTTCTATCACCTTACAACACAAAAAGTGTAATACCAAGCGATAAAAAATTCTTATGTGCCCCAAAATGGTACAAATCAAACCATCATCTCTTCTAGCAAAAAATGAGACCCTACCTTAGACAGTCGCCCCCCCCCCCCCAAAAAAAAAAATTGGCTTTCAGAAAATGGAAACGCAAAGAGAATGTTTGTGTAAATCCAAAATTAAAATAAATAGACAAATTAGGTATTGCCGCGTCGTTACAACCTGCTCTATAAAAATATCACATTATCTACTCTGTCAGGTGAACATTGTAAAAAACTAAAAATAAAAACTGTGCAGGAATAACCCTAAGGCTACTTTCACACTAGAGTTTTTCATTCTGCTATTGAGATCCGTTGGTTAACTGAACCAAACGGAATGCACCAACATGCATCCGCTTGGTTGCGTCCCCACATCCCGGACAGAAAAAAAGCTGCAAATAGCATGTGTATATATTACAATGGCAGCACATCAAGCCAAATATCAATATGGAGGTGCAGGCCAATGAATCTTGCAACAAATCCAGGACAATATAAGAATTTAAAAAAGTGGCAGCACTCGCAAAAAATTAGTGAAAAGAAAAATACTTTTCACCCCTGTGGTCGCAACTGGGGATGAGCGAACTTGTATTTCAAGTTTGACGTACAAGGTTCAGGTTATGCAAGATTACCACAGACCATAACTAAGGGTCCATTCACACATCCACATAACGGGTCCGCATCCGTTACGCAATCTTGCGGAAGGGGTGCGGACCCATTCATTTTCAGTGGGACCGCAAAAGATGCAGACAGCACCACCATGTGCTGTCTGCATCCGCACTTCCGTTCCGCGGCCCTGCAAAAAAAATAGAGCATGTCCTATTCTTGTCCGCAGCCACAGACAAGAATAGGCATTTATATCATAGCTTCGGCCATGTGTGGTCCTCAAAATGCGGAATGCACATGGCCAGTGTCCGTGTTTTGCGGATACGCAATTTGTGGACTGCAAAACGGTTGCGAACATGTGAATGGACACATATGGGCATTGGTAGCGGAATCCAAACGGAATTTTTACATAGCCTGAACCTTGTATGCCGACCTTGAAACAAAAATTCACTAAACACTAGTCGTAACATTTTAGCTCATAGCTTGAAGAGACTCTGAATGAGGTGAAAACATTGCAACCACAGGAGTGAATAAAGTGTTCAAGAGGGTTGTCATTTAAAAAAAAAATACTAATATATATGTGTATATATATATATATATATATCTATATATATATATATATATATATATATATATATATTATATACACACATACAGTGAGGAACAGAAGAATTTGAACATCCTGCGATTTTGTAAGTTCTCCCACTTAGATATCATGGATGGGTCTGAAATTCACATTGTAGGTGCATCCTCACTCTGAGAGACAGAATAAAAAAATCAGGAAATCATATTGTATGATTTTTAAAGAATGTATTTGTCTTGCACTGCTGAACATAAGTATTTGAATACCTGAGAAATCAGTGTTAATATTTGGCACAGAAGCCTTTGTTTGCAATTACAGAGGTTGAATGTTTCCTGTAGTTCTCGACTAGGTTTGCACACACTGCAACAGGGATTTTGGCCCACTCCTCTACACAGATCTCTAGATCCGATACTGGCCATTTAACTGTCTGACTCTGTCTCTCAATACAATCGTGGGTTGCTGTGGCAGCTGGAAGCCTTACAAAGGCCTCCAGTCTGCCAACTACAGAAATCTCTCTGGCCACAGGTAGGGTCTAATAGTGTAAAACTGACAGATTCAATGTATTTACAATACAGGATGAAACTGAAGTCCTCTAGTAGGACTAAAATAAAATGTGTTTTTGCAAATTAAAAAAGAAAGTTTTCAAGTAAAAAACAAAAGCCTTTTTCCCCTCATCAAGCCTCTTGCTCTTGTAAAATACAAAAAAATAAAAAATTGACATACAGATGTAACCGAGCTATAATTGACTCTGATAAAACGTCATAGCGTTATCATGTGCCATGTTGTGACAAAAGCCATTGAAATACATTCAAAAAATTAATTAACCTTTTTGTGCCATACAATTACTGAAAATATAAATATTACTTCATTATTAACACTTTCCTAAATAGTTTTCATTATTTATAATGTCTTGTTTTCTCTAGGGGACAAGCATCAGGAGAAATAAAATGACGGCTCCTCTACTAGCATAGAGAAAGTCTGTCCTCATAACACAGCTGGGACAGAGGATATATCAGATGTTCAGTGCAGTTAGCTAAAGAGCTCTCTTAACCAATCTGGCTGTAATAAGTTACCATCTTACATGCAGATGAAAAGATATCAGCTATGTGTAGTAATGGAGCGAAGTTAAAGTAGTGATAGGAGGATGGACACAGCAGATTGTTGTGTGGCTGTGGTTATGTAGCAGACTGCTGCTACTCATTAGCCACATCCCCCACCCACCCGATGTCCTCCTCTCTCTACTTTCACTTTGCTCCATTACTACATACAGCTGATTAAGTTAAGGCGTTGTCACGACGGGGAGTGGGTAAACCCCCCCCCCACCATGCAATAGCTGAGGCTGCAATGCCAGATAGCAGGGAACAGGTCACCTCCTAACGTAACCCTAAACACTCTCCCTAGACTCTTAGCGCATGAGCCACCTCATAAGGTAAGGGGGCTCATGCTCACCAACCTAGGACCCTGCT
Source organism: Bufo gargarizans (assembly GCF_014858855.1). NCBI lineage: Eukaryota > Metazoa > Chordata > Amphibia > Anura > Bufonidae > Bufo > Bufo gargarizans. Next base: position 386,573,807 of record NC_058082.1, on the reverse strand, counting down.
ATCCCTGCTACGCCCTAGGCCTGATGACAGGGCAGAGAATGCCTGTGCATCCACGACACGGATGACAGGCGTCTCCAAAGGCCCAGTAGCTGACCAGATGCAAGGCTATGGGTGAAGCAGTACGGCAGGTAAGTCACAAAGCAAAATAACAATGTTATCTACTCTTACCTGCCGCAGCCAAGATGGAAAGAGGCTCCAGGCTGGGAAACCCACGGTCTTGCCTTCGCTTAACACCTCCGGGAAAGCACGCCCCTTCCGGAGCCGTCACACACCACAATCAAACCTCCAAACAAAACCCACACCATAACTACATACACCAGGTGGGGGGAGGAATGACAGAAACACACCGGAGGGGACAACAGACACAGCAAAGGAAACAGAATAATAAATAAGGGTGACTCACACAGACAGGATCACAAACAGCCCAGGAGCAGAGCTCCACACCAAGCTGAACCAAATCCAAACTGACCTTCAGACTCCAACACACCAACATATAAGGAGGCCTGAGGTCATACCCACGACACCTAACTAGACACACCTAGTGCACACACACTAGGAAGGAAGTTAACCCTTCCAACACCAGGGAAGAGAAGACACCAACTTAAAGGGGAAGTGCATACAACTCAAACCCTGTGCACACCAAACAGGGAATGTGCACACATATAAACACACGTTGCCAGAGGCAACCGCATGCATTGACAGTGAGCCGCCTAGCAACAAGCTCAGGCTGCTACACTGCCAACAACACCACATTGCCAGCGGCAACCGCACGTGAGGCTACCAACTAACAGACCTCACCTGTGGTAAACAACCAACCTGGCCGCTGGCAACTGCATGCGGCTCTAAGAATCACGACCATATCCAAGGGTCGTGACATACCTTTACAATCATTGTTAGGAAAGGCCAGGTGATGCAAATTGAAAAGCTTTATAAAATATCTAGACTCCTCTAACCTTGTCCCCAAAAACAGCTGCCGAACAGTCTGAAAATGAAAATGGTTGAGGCCCGCAAATCAGAATGCTATAAGAAAATATTAAGGCGTTTTCAGGTTGCCAGTTCCTCAGTTCAAAATGTAATTAAGGCTACTTTCACACTAGCGGCAAGGAACTCTGGCAGGCTGTTCCGGCGGGTGAACAGCCTGTCGGATCCGTGCTGCCACTAGTGCACACGTGCACACAGAATTCCGCTCTGGCCCCATTGACTGTAATGGGGGCGGGCCTGTGTTTTGGTGGCGGCAGCACAGCAAACATGCCGAGAGGCGGCCGGAATAAAACTACGACTTTTTTTTGTAATTATTATTGCATTGTACAATTTGAAGAACTCATTTTTTCAATTGGTCTTTATTAACACTATGGAATCTCTTTTTGTGTACATAGCTGAGATGCTGTAGTAGCAGCCTGTGGATTTTTTGTCTTGTCCGTCATTTGGGAGCTTACCTCTGCTCTCTGACCTCCTAAATACTTATTATAGATCAATCCTTATCTTACTGATAAAAATGTGGCTTAAATAAGTGTTTATGACCTCTTAGTAGTTTAGAGATGAGGTTTATTAGATGACTAGCACAAAATGAAAGTACCAGTCACACAGTTAGAAAAACAGTTAACCTTTTGTGACAGAATGGCTCAATATTTTAATAAAGGCCTAATAAAAATATTTTTAGCCAAAAATGTAATCATAAACAAAGATTGCCTCTGAAGGTACTGTAGATACCCTTTAATGATGCCCCTTAGTGCCCCTCAGAAAGTATGACTCCCCTTCAGTGCCTCCCACAGAGTAGGATTCCTCCATAATCCCTCCTCTCACAGTATGATACCACCTTATTGGCTTTTTTCACAATATGATGCCCCCTAAGTGCCACGCCCCACAGTATGATACCCCCTTAGTGTCCTCCATGCAGAATAGTGTTCCTAAGTGGCCCCCTTACAAAAGCCTGTCCCTTAACCCTTTCTTTCCCGGGCCAGTTTTCACCTTCCTGCCGAGGCCATTTTTTTGCAAATCTCACATGTCACTTTATGTGGTAATAACTTTGGAACACGTTTATTTATCAAAGCAATTCTGAGATTGTTTTCTCGTGACACATTGTACTTCATGATAGTCATAAATTTGAGTCAATATACTGTATTTTTCGCTTTATAAGACGCACCTGATGATAAGATGCACCTAGGTTTTTGAGGAGGAAAATAAGAAAAAAATATTTTGAACCAAAAGGTGTGCTTTTGGTAGGTTTTGAACTAATGGTGGCCTGTGGATGCCGCACTCTTATGGGGGATCTGTGGATGCCGCACTGTTATGGGGGGATCTGTGGATGCCGCACTGTTATGGGGGGGTCTGTGGATGCCGCACTGTTATGGGGGATCTGTGGATGCCGCACTGTTATGGGGGATCTGTGGATGCCGCACTGTTATGGGGGGATCTGTGGATGCCGCACTGTTATGGGGGGATCTGTGGATGCCGCACTGTTATGGGGGGATCTGTGGATGCCGCACTGTTATGAGGGATCTGTGGATGCCGCACTCTTATGGAGGCTCTGTGGATGAAGCACTGTCATGGGAGGATCTGTGGATGACACTTATGTCATCTACAGATCCCCCATAAGATTCATCAGTGTGCCGCAGCTCCTGGTTATCTCACTTTATGAATGAACAGGCAGTCGGGGCAGGCGGCACATGAGGAGAGGTCTGCGCCGTCTTAATGCTATACATAAGGTACTACAGTAAGTACAGTACAGTAATTGCGGACCCATTCGGATTGAATGTACTTAACAGCTGCGGGGCCCAGTGTATTAGAGTAGAGTCACTGCACCGGGCCCCGCCATGCGTGTCCCCGCCTCCTCCCTCCACACTGATACTTTGCTGGCCGCGCTGTGCAGCATATCCAGTATAAAGTATCCACTTTATAAGACACACCGCCATTTTCCCCCCACTTTTGGGGGGAAAAAGTGTGTCTTATAAAGCGAAAAATACTTTATTTCACCTTTATTTATGAAAAAATACCAAATTTACCAAAACTTTTTAAAAATTTGCAATTTTCAAAATGTTAGACATTAGAAGGCTTAGAATTTTAGAAGAAATTCTTAAAATGTTTAAGACATTTCCAAAACCCACTTTTTAAGGACCAATTCAGGTCTGTAGTCACTTTGTGGGGCTTATATAGTGAAAAACCCCGGTAAATAACCCCATTGTAGAAACTACACCCCTCAAGCTACTCAAAACTGATTTAAAAAACTTTGTTAACTCTTTAGGTATTCCACAAGAATTAAAGAAAAAATGGATTAAAATGGAAAATCTGCCCAAAAAGTTAAATTTTGAAGTTTCATCTCTATTTTCATTTAACACATTGAGGGTTAACAGCCAAACAAAACTCAATATTCATTACCCTGAATCTGCAGTTTACAGAAACGCCCCACGTGTGGTTGTAACCTGATATAAAGGCGCACTGCAGGGCGCAGAAGCAAAGGAACGCCACATGGTTTTTGGAAGGCAGATTTTGCTGGACTGGTTTTTAGATGACATTTCCCATTTTAAGCCCCTCTGGTGCACCCTTACAGTAGAAACTCCCAAAAGTGACCCCATTTTGGAAACTAGGGGATAAGGTGCCAGTTTTTTTGGTACTATTTTAATGCGCCGGCATCTGTGTTTTGACCGATTCCGGTGCATACAGCAGGGGTCCAGCTAACGGGAACAGCCGATCCCCTGCAGCTGATCGGTTGGGCGCAGCTCCTGCACTTGCCCGTTCAGCGGGCTGTAATAGTACCGGAGGTGGACGGCAAGTCATGTCCCGCAGCGCCGTACTATTACAGCGCTGGTCGGGAAGGGGTATTCTGTTTTTGTTTATATATATATATATATATATATATATATATATACAGTACAAACCAAAATTTTGGACACACCTTCTCATTCAAAGAGTTTTCTTTATTTTCATGACTATGAAAATTGTAGATTCACACTGAAGGCATCAAAGCTATGAATTAACACATGTGTATATACATAACAAAAAAGTGTGAAACAACTGAAAATATGTCATATTCTAGGTTCTTCAAAGTAGCCACCTTTTGCTTTGATTACTGCTTTGCACACTCTTGGCATTCTCTTGATGAGCTTCAAGAGGTAGTCACCTGAAATGGTCTTCCAACAGTCTTGAAGGAGTTCCCACAGATGCTTAGCACTTGTTGGCCCTTTTGCCTTCACTCTGTGGTCCAGCTCACCCCAAACCATCTCGATTGGGTTCAGGTCCTGTGACTGTGGAGGCCAGGTCATCTGGCTCAGCACCCCATCACTCTCCTTCATGGTCAAATAGCCCTTACACAGCCTGGAGGTGTGTTTGGGGTCATTGTACTATTGAAAAGTAAATGATGGTCCAAGATGCTGTGGTAGCCATGGTGGTTCAGTATGCCTTCAATTTTGAATAAACCCCCAACAGTGTCACCAGCAAAGCACCCCACACCATCACACCTCCTCCTCCATGCTTCACGGTGGGAACCAGGCATGTAGAGTCCATCCGTTCACCTTTTCTGCGTCGCACAAAGACACGCTGGTTGGAACCAAAGATCTCAAATTTGGACTCATCAGACCAAAGCACAGATTTCCACTGGTCTAATGTCTGCTGCTAGAACTCTGTGTGGCATTGACCTGGTCTCTAATCTGAGCTGCTGTTAACCTGCGATTTCTGAGGCTGGTGACTCGGATGAACCTAACCTCCGCAGCAGAGGTGACTCTTGGTCTTCCTTTCCTGGGGCGGTCCACATGTGAGCCAGTTTCTTTGTAGCGCTTGATGGTTTTTGTGACTGGAATTGGGGACACTTTCAAAGTTTTCCCATTTTTTCGGACTGACTGACCTTCATTTCTTAAAGTAGTGATGGCGACTCGTTTTTCTTTACTTAGCTGCTTTTTTCCTGCCATAATACAAATTCTAAGAGTTTATTCAGTAGGACTATCAGCTGTGTATCCACCTGACTTCTCCACAAGGCAACCTATGGTCCCAACCCCATTTATAAGGCAAGAAATCCCACTTATTAAACCTGACAGGGCACACCTGTGAAGTGAAAACCATTTCAGGTGACTACCTCTTGAAGCTCATCAAGAGAATGCCAAGTGTGTGCAAAGCAGTAATCAAAGCAAAAGGTAGCTACTTTGAGGAACCTAGAATATGACATATTTTCAGTTGTTTCACACTTTTTTGTTATGTATATAATTCCACATGTGTTAATTCATAGTTTTGATGCCTTCAGTGTGAATCTACAATTTTCATAGTCATGAAAATAAAGAAAACTCTTTGAATGAGAAGGTGTCCAAACTGTTGGTCTGTACTGTATATAGTGGGATGCGAAAGTTTGGGCAACCTTGTTAATCGTCATGATTTTCCTGTATAAATCGTTGGTTGTTACGATAAAAAATGTCAGTTAAATAGATCATATAGGAGACACATACAGTGATATCTGAGAAGTGAAATGAAGTTTATTGGATTTACAGAAAGTGTGCTATAATTGTTTAAACAAAATTAGGCAGGTGCCTAAATTTGGGCACCACAAAAAAGAAATGAAATCAATATTTAGTAGATCCTTCTTTTGCAGAAATTATAGCCTCTAAACTCTTCCTGTAGGTTCCAATGAGAGTCTGGATTCTGGTTGAAGGTATTTTGGACCATTTCTCTTTATAACATCTTTAGTTCATTCAGGTTTGATGGCTTCCGAGCATGGACAGCTCTCTTTAAGTCACACCACAATTTTTCAATTATATTCAGGTCTGGGGACTGAGATGGCCATTCCAGAACGTTGTACTTGTTCCTCTGCATAAATGCCTTAGTGGATTTTGAGCAGTGTTTATGTTCGTTGTCTTGTTGAAAGATCCAGCCCCGGCGCAGCTTCAGCTTTGTCACCGATTCCTGGACATTGGTCCCCAGAATCTGCTGATACTGAGTGGAATCCATGCGCCCCTCAACTTTGACAAGATTCCAAGTCCCTGCACTGGCCACACAGCCCCACAGCATGATGAAACCACCACCATATTTTACTGTAGGTAGCAGGTCTTTTTCTTGGAATGCTGTGTTCTTTTTCCTCCATGCATAACGCCCCTTGTTATGCCCAAATAACTTAATTTTAGTTTAATCAGTCCACAGCACCTTATTCCAAAATAGCTGGCTTGTCCAAATGTGCTTTAGCCCACCTCAAGCGGCACTTTTTGTGCTGTGGGCGTAAAAAAAGGCTTCCTCTGCATCACTCCCGCATACAGCATCTCCTTGTGTAAAATGCGCCGAATGGTTGAACGATGCACAGTGAATCCATCTGCAGCAAGATTATGTTGTAGGTCTTTGGTGCTGGTCTGTGGGTTGACTCTGACTGTTCTCACCATTCGTTGCTTCTGTCTATCTGAGATTTTTCTTGGTCTTCCATTTCGATCCTTAACTTGAACTGAGCCTGTGGTCTTCCATTTCCTCAATATGTTCCTAACTGTGAAAACAGACAGCTGAAATCTCTGAGACAGCTTTCTGTATCCTTCCCCTAAACCATGATGGCGAACAATCTTTGTTTTCAGGTCATTTGAGAGTTGTTTTGAGACCCCTATGTTGCTACTGTGCAGAGAAAATTGAAAGAGGAAGGAAACTTACAATTGACCCCCTTAAATACTCTTTCTCATAATTGGATTCAGCTGTGTATGTAAGTCAGGGGTCACTGAGCTTACCAAGCCAATTTGAGTTCAAATGTTTAGTTCTAAAGGTTTTGGAATCAATAAAATGACAACAGTGCCTGAATTTATGCACCTGCCTAATTTTGTTTAACCACTTAAGGACCACAGGTTTATACCCCCCTAGTGACCAGGCCCTTTTTTACAAATCGGCACTTCACAACTTTAATGGTTTATTGCTCGGTCATGCAACTTGGCACCCAAATGAATTTTACCTCCTTTTCTTCTCAGAAATAGAGCTTTCTTTTGGTGGTATTTGATTGCTACTGAGATTTCACGTTTTTCTGATATGAATCAAAATAGACCTCAATTTTCTCAAAAAAAGTGTATTTTTAACTTTCTCTGGTTAAATTGTTCAAATATAATTATATTTCTATACAAGTTTGTGTCAGAATTTATTGTGCTACATGTTATAGCGTTTACAAACTATTGTACATAAATGTGAATTTCCGCATTTTGAAGCAGCTCTGACTTTCTGAGCACCTGTCATGTTTCTTGAGGTGCTAGAATGCCAGGATAGTATAAATACCCCCGAAATGACCCCATTTTAGAAAGAAGACACCCCAAAGTATTCGCGGAGGGGCATGGTGAGTTTATGTATGATTTAATTTTTTTCCACAAGTTAGCGGAAAATGACAATTTCTGAGGGAAAAAAAAATATTAAGTTTCATTTCTGCTAACTTCTGGCCAAAAAAAATTAATCTCCCATGGACTCACTATGCCCCTCAGTAAATACCTTGGGGTTTCTACTTTCCGAAATGGGGTCATTTGTGGGGTGTGTTTACTGTTCTGGCATTTTGGGCGGGGCTAAATTGTGAGCAAGCCTGTAAAGCCTAAAGGTACTCGTTGGACTTTTGGCCCCTTTACGCACCTATGCTGCAAATAAGTGTCACACATGTGCTATCGCCATACTCAGAAGAAGTAGGGCAATGTGTTTTGGGGTGTATTTTTACATATACCCATGCTCCGTAAGAGAAATATCTCAGTAAATTGACAACTTTGTATAAAAAAATAATATTCCTCACACACAGGATGGGTATATGTAAAAATACACCCCAAAACACATTGCCCTACTTCTTCTGAGTATGGCGATACCACATGTGTGACACTTTTTTGCAGCCTAGGTGCACAAAGGGGCCTAAATTCCAATGAGTAGCTTTAGGATTTCACAGGGCATTTTTTATGCATTTGGATTCCAAACTACTTCTCACGCATTAGGGCCCCTAAAATGCCAGGGCAGTATAAATACCCCACAAGTGAACCCATTTTGGAAAGAAGACACCCCAAGGTATTCCACGAGGGGGCATGGTGAGTTCATGTAAAATTGTATTTTTTGTCACAAGTTAGTGGAATATGAGACTTTGTAAGAAGAAACAAAAAAAAAACATTTTCCGCTAAATTGTGCCCAAAAAAAAAAATTCGTGGAACTCGCCATGCCCCTCATGGAATACCTTGTGGTGTCTTTTTTCCAAAATGGGGTCACTTGTGGGATATTTATACTGCCCTGGCATTTTAGGGGCCCTAAAGCGTGAGAAGTAGTTTGGAATCCAAATGCGTAAAAAATGCCCTTTGAAATCCTCATTGGAATTTGGGCTCCTTTGTGCACCTAGGCTGCAAAAAAAGTCACACATGTGGTATCGCCGTACTCAGAAGAAGTAGGGCAGTGTGTTTTGGGGTGTACAGTCGTGGCCAAAAGTTTTGAGAATGACACAATTAGTTTTCACAAAGCTTGCTGCTAAACTGCGTTTAGATATTTATTTCAGTTGTTTCTGTGATGTAGTGAAATATAATTGCACACACTTCATACGTTTCAAAGGCTTTTATCTACAATTACATGACATTTATGCAAAGAGTCCGTATTTGCAGTGTTGGCCCTTCTTTTTCAGGACCTCTGCAATTCGACTGGGCATGCTCTCAATCAACTTCTGGGCCAATTCCTGACTGATAGCAACCCATTATTTTATAATCACTTCTTGGAGTTTGTCAGAATGAGTGGGTTTTTGTTTGTCCACCCGCCTCTTGAGGATTGACCACAAGTTTTCAATGGGAATAAGATCGTGGGAGTTTCCAGGCCATGGACCCAAAATGTCAATGTTTTGGTCCCCGAGCCACTTAGTTATCACTTTTGCCTTATGGCACGGTGCTCCTTCGTGCTGGAAAATGCATTGTTCTTCACTAAAGTGTTGTTGTATTGTTGGAAGAAGTTGCTGTTGGAGGGTGCTTTGGTACCATCCTTTATTCATGGCTGTTTTTGGGCAAAATTGTGAGTGAGCCCACTCCCTTGGATGAGAAGCTACCCCACACATGAATGGTCTCATAATGCTTTACTGTTGGCATGACACAGGACTGATGGTAGCGCTAACCCTTTTCTTCTCCGGACAAGCCTTTTTCCTGATCCCCCAAACAATCGGAAAGAGGCTTCATCGGAGAATATGACTTTTCTCCAGTCCTCAGCAGTCCATTCACCATATTTTCTGCAGAAGATCAATCTGTCCCTGATGCTTTTTTTGGAGAGAAGTGGCTTCTTTGCTGCCCTTCTTGACACCAGGCCATCTTCCAAAAGTCTTCGCCTCATTGTGCGTGCAGATGTGCTCACACCCGCCTGCTGCCATTCCTGAGCAAGCTCTGCACTGGTGGCACTCCGATCCCGCAGCTAAATCCTCTTTAGGAGATGATCCTGCCGCTTGCTGGACTTTCTTGGACAGCCTGAAGCCTTCTTAACAAGAATTGAACTTGAATTTCCTTGAAGTTCTTGATAATCCTATAAAGTGTTGATTGAGGTGTAATCTTAGTAGCCACAATATCCTTGCCTGTGAAGCCATTTTTATGCAACGCAATGATGGCTGCATGCGTTTCTTTGCAGGTCACCATGGTTAACAATGGAAGAACAATGATTTCAGTCATCACCCTCCTTTTAACAGGTCAAGTCTGCCATTTTAACCCAATCAGCCTGACATAATGATCTCCAGCCTTGTGCTCGTCAACATTCTCACCTGAGTTAACCACTTCAACCCCGCTAGCTAAAACCCCCTTCATGACCAGGCCATTTTTTACACTTCTGCACTACACTACTTTCACTGTTTATCGCTCGGTCATGCAACTTACCACCCAAATGAATTTTAACTCCTTTTCTTCTCACTAATAGAGCTTTCATTAGGTGGTATTTTATTGCTGCTGACATTTTTACTTTTTTTGTTATTAATCAAAATGTAACGATTTTTTTGCAAAAAAATGACATTTTTCACTTTCAGCTGTAAAATTTTGCAAAAAAAACGACATCCATATATAAATTTTTCGCTAAATTTATGGTTCTACATGTCTTTGATAAAAAATTGTTTGGGCAAAAAAAAATGGTTTGGGTAAAAGTTATAGCGTTTACAAACTATGGTACAAAAATGTGAATTTCCGCTTTTTGAAACAGCTCTGACTTTCTGAGCACCTGTCATGTTTCCTGAGGTTCTACAATGCCCAAACAGTAGAAAAACCCCACAAATGACCCCATTTCGGAAAGTAGACACCCTAAGGTATTCGCTGATGGGCATAGTGAGTTCATAGAACTTTGAATTTTTTGTCACAAGTTAGCGGAAAATGATGATTTTTTTTTATTAATTTTTTCCTTACAAAGTCTCATATTCCACTAACTTGCGACAAAAAATAAAAAATTCTAGGAACTCGCCATGCCCCTCACAGAATACCTTGGAGTGTCTTCTTTCCAAAATGGGGTCACTTGTGGCGTAGTTATACTGCCCTGGCAATTTAGGGGCCCATATGTGTGAGAAGTACTTTGCAATCAAAATCTGTAAAAAATGACCGGTGAAATCCGAAAGGTGCACTTTGGAATGTGGTTCCCTTTGCCCACCTAGGCTGCAAGAAAGTGTCACACATCTGGTATCGCCGTACTCAGGAGAAGTTGGGGAATGTGTTTTGGGATGTCATTTTACATATACCCATGCTGGGTGAGAGAAATATCTTGGCAAAAGACAACTTTTCCCATTTTTTTATACAAAGTTGGCATTTGACCAAGATATTTTTCTCACCCAGCATGGGTATATGTAAAATGACACCCCAAAACACATTCCCCAACTTCTCCTGAGTACGGCGATACCAGATGTGTGACACTTTTTTGCAGCCTAGATGCGCAAGGTGCCCAAATTCCTTTTAGGAGGGCATTTTTAGACATTGGATCCCAGACTTCTTCTCACGCTTTAGGGCCCCTAAAAAGCCAGGGCAGTATAAATACCCCACTTTGGAAAGAAGACGCCCCAAGGTATTCAATGAGGGGCCTGGCAAGTTCATCGAAAAAAAATTTTGGGGCATAAGTTAGCGGAAATTGTTTTTTTTTTGTTTTTTGTTTTTCTCACAAAGTCTCACTTTCCGCTAACTTAGGACAAAAATTTAAATCTTTCATGGACTCAATATGCCCCTCAGCAAATACCTTGGGGTGTCTTCTTTCCAAAATGGGGTCAGTTGTGGAGTGTTTGTACTGCCCTGGCATTTGAGGGTCTCCGCAATCATTACATGTATGGCCAGCATTAGGAGTTTCTGCTATTCTCCTTATATTGAGCATACAGGTAATGAGATTTTTTTTTCCGTTCAGCCTCTGGGCTGATGAAAAAATAAACGGCACAGATTTCTTCATTCGCATCAATCAATGTGGATGAAAAAATCTCTGCCAAAAAAAAAAAAAGAGGGGAAAGGCGTCTGCCAGGACATAGGAGCTCCGCCCAACATCCATACCCACTTAGCTCGTATGCCCTGGCAAACCAGATTTCTCCATTCACATCAATCGATGTGGATGAATAAATCATTGCCGGGATTTTTATATATATTTTTTTTACATACAAAGTGTTTGCCAAAGCATAGGAACGCCGCCTCCTCCTCAGCTCGTATGCCTCGGCAAACGTATCTGTTACTGCAGAGTAGAAATCTCGTCTTGCAGCGCCGTATACACCGACTTGCGTGTAATCTGACAGCAGCGCAATGCTTCTTTCAGAAGGCACATCAGTGCTGCAGCTAGTCGATCGGTTGGTCCACCTGGAAGGTAAAAAATGTTTTTTATTAACTTTGGAACAGAATATATAAACTTTAACTTTTTGAACTAAGCATTATACTTTTTGCTTACTGGTGCTTTTTTTTTTTTTTCCCTTTATAGAACAAACCTCTCCTTCCCCATGGGTCAATGTGCAAAGCGCAAATCGCCCAAAGATATGGCGAAGTGCGTTATGCACTTTGTCCCAGGTGAAAGGAGAGGTTTGCAGCAGCTGTGTGAGTGAATGGGCCCTAATAGCCCTGTGTGCCTGTCCTGGTGAGATGATCCCTATGCTAATAGTGTACCTGTGAGTGGTACTTCCGGAAACACTCTCCAAAGCAAAGGGCAGGGTGGTCAGGACAGTCAGGACAGAAATAGCGGGTGTCACGCCTTATTCCACTCCTGCTACAGACACGACATCTTTTTCGGGGTGACGGTTGGGTTGAGGAACCAGGAACGACATTGGGGAAATGTCGCTCGTGTAGACGGCTAACTACACTGGTGGATGGGGCCACGGAACCTCCTGGGTACAGGAGGTTCTCGATGATCTCTTCCTGAAATTTGAGGAAGGATCCAGTTCTCCCAGCCTTACTGTAAAGAACAAAACTATTATACAGAGCCAATTGAATTAAATATACAGACACCTTCTTATACCAGCGTCTGGTTCTGCGGGAAACTAAATACGGAGACAGCATCTGGTCATTGAAGTCCACCCCTCCCATGTGAAGGTTATAGTCGTGGACTGAGAGGGGCTTTTCAATGACACGGGTTGCTCGCTCAATTTGTATTGTCGTGTCTGCGTGAATGGAGGAGAGCATGTAAACATCACGATTGTCTCTCCATTTCACAGCGAGCAGTTCTTCGTTACACAGTGCGGCCCTCTGCCCCCTTGCAAGACGGGTGGTAACAAGCCGTTGGGGGAAGCCCGCACGACTAGTTCGCGCGGTGCCACAGGCGCCAATCCGTTCTAGAAACAAATGCCTAAAGAGGGCCACACTTGTGTAAAAATTGTCCACATAAAGATGGTACCCCTTGCCGAATAAGGGTGACACCAAGTCCCAAACTGTCTTCCCACTGCTCCCCAGGTAGTCAGGGCAACCGACCGGCTCCAGGGTCTGATCTTTTCCCTCATAGATCCGAAATTTGTGGGTATAGCCTGTGGCCCTTTCACAGAGCTTATACAATTTGACCCCATACGGGGCGCGCTTGCTTGGGATGTATTGTTTGAAGCCAAGGCACCCGGTAAAATGTATCAGGGACTCGTCTACGCAGATGTTTTGCTCTGGGGTATACAAATCTGCAAATTTCAGGTTGAAATGGTCTATGAGGGTCCGAATTTTGTGGAGCCGGTCAAAAGCAGGGTGGCCACTGGGACGGGAGGCGGTGTTGTCGCTAAAGTGCAGGAAACGCAGGATGGCCTCAAAACGTGCCCTGGACATAGCAGCAGAGAACATGGGCATGTGATGAATTGGGTTTGTGGACCAATATGACCGCAATTCATGCTTTTAGTTGGACCCATGTTGAGGAGGAGGCCCAGAAAAGTTTTAATTTCGGAAACTTGGACTGGTTTCCACCGGAAAGGCTGGGCATAATAGCTTCCCGGGTTAGCGGTGATAAATTGTGTGGCAATCCTGTTTGTTTCGGCCACAACTATGTCTAAGAGCTCCGCAGTCAAGAACAGCTCAAAAAATCCCAGGGCCGAACCGATCTGAGCTGTCTCAACCCGAACTCCAGACTGGGCAGTTGAAAGGCAAAAATACAGGTGCGGCTGAAGTTGGGGACTGCCAATCATGGTTTGCCAGCACCTCAGGGATTCTAGGGGCTCTACGGGCACGTCTTTGCGGTGGCTGCGACGGGGTCACTACTGCTCGTGCCACCGTACCAGCTTCAACTGCCCTTCTGGTGCTCGCCACTTCACCAGGTTGTACGGCAGTGCTGGTACTAGGTCCAGAGAGGGCTGCGCTGCTGGTGTATGTCTCACCACGTAATCCGACAGCAGCAGCCCCACTCTGCTGCTCTTGAAGCGGATCCTGCGCAACCTGCGGTCTAGCGACACGGGGCCGGGTACGCCTGGTGCTATCAGGGACCTCAGCCTCCTCGTCCGAACTTTGGGTCAGAGAGCTACTGCTTTCTACAGGTTTGTATTCTGACCCGCTAGATTCATCAGATGAGGGTTTCCATTCCTCATCCGACTGGGTCAGAAGCCTGTAGGCCTCTTCAGAAGAATACCCCCTGTTTGACATGTGGGCAACTAAATTTAGGGGTATTCCCTGAGACTACCCAAGAAAAAAAAGCAAGCCTGTCTTACAAAGGGGAGGCTAGCGAAGTACCGGAGGCCGCTGCGGTTGAGAAAAAATATCAAAACTGATTTTTTTTTTTATCGCCGCAGTGCGTGTAAAGTGAATGTGCAGTGATCAAAAAAAATTATTATTTTTTTGTCACTGCGGTGGGGCGGGTGTGGGCGAACGCACGTGTGGGCGACCGATCAGGCCTGATCGGGCAAACACTGCGTTTTGGGTGGAGGGAGAACTAAAGTGACACTAATACAATTATAGATCTGACCGTGATCAGTTTCGATCACTTCCAGATACTATAAAATTACAAATGCTGATTAGCGATGCGCTAATCAGCGAATAACGGACTGTGGTGCGGTGGGCTGGGCGCTAACTGATCCCTAAACTACCTAACCAAGGGGCCTAAACTATACCTAAAACCTAACGGTCAATACCAGTGGAAAAAAAAAAGTGACAGTTTGCACTGATCACTTTTTTCCTTTCACTAGTGATTGACAGGGGTGATCAAAGGGTTAATTGGGGTTCAAGGGGGTGATCTGGGGCTAAGTGTGTAGTGTTGGTGTACTCACTGTGTAGCCTGCTCCTCTGCTGGATCCAACCGACGAAAAGAACCAGCAGAAGAGCAGGCCAGCCATATAACAGATCATATTTACTAATATGATCTGTTATCTGGCACTCTGATTGGATTTTTTAAAAATCATCAGCTTGCCAGCCGCGATCATTGGCTGGCAAGCTGATGACGAAATACTCCTCGATGAAATGCCGGCCCAAACTGCGCATGCGCGGGCTGGCAAAGCGCGTCATCTCGCGTCTCGCGAGATGGCGCGTATATGCGTCAGTCTGCGCAGCGCTGCCGCCTCCGGACCGCACATCTGCGTTAGGCGGTCCGGAGGCCGTTAACAAGACGATTACTGACAAAATCTCAGCAGGTCCTTTAATGACCGCAATGAAATGCAGTAGAAAGTTTTTTTTGGGATTAAGTTAATTTTCATGGCAAAGAGGGACTATGCAATTCATCTGATCACGTTTCATAACATTCTGGAGTATATGCAAATTGCTATTATAAAAACTTAAGCAGAAACTTTTCCAATATTTATGTCATTCTCAAAACTTTTGGCAACGACTGTATTTTTACATATAACCATGCTGAGTGAGAGAAATATCTCTGTAAATTGACAACTTTGTATAAATTCTTTTTTAAAGTTGTCATTTACAAAGATATTCCTCACACACAGGATGGGTATGTGTGAAAAGACACCCCAAAACACATTGCCCTACTTTTCCTGAGTACGGCGATAGCACATAGGTGACACTTTTTTGCAGCCTAGGTGCACAAAGGGGCCCAAATTCCAATGAGTACCTTTTAGGAGGGCATTTTTAGACATGTGTGAATGGGCCCTAAGACCCCTGTGTGCCTGTCCTGTGTCACGCGATCCCTACACTAATAGTGTACCTGTGTGTGGTACTTGCGGAAACACTCCCCGATGCATAGGGCAGGCTGGTCAGGACAGTCAGGACAAAAAAAATGGTGGTGTCACGCCCAATTCCAGCCCTGCTACAGACACAACATCTTTTTCTTGGGGAACGGTGAGTTGGGCTACCACGATAAACACTCGGGAAGTGTCTGTCATGTAGCCGTCTAACTACATCAGGGACTTGGGGCACGGAGTTCCAAAATGATCTCTTCCTGGAAAGATCCCGTTCTCCCAGCCTTACTGTAGAGAATAAAACGATTATAGACAGCTAATTGAATTAAATAAACAGACACCTTCTTATACCAGCGTCTGGTGCGGCAGGACACTAAATAGGGAGCCAATATCTGGTCATTGAAGTCCACCCCTCCCATGTGAAGGTTATAGTCATGGACACAGAGGGGTTTCTCAATGACTCCAGTTGCCCTTTCAATTTATACTGTCGTGTCTGCGTGAATTGTGGACAGAAGGTAAACATCCCGTTTGTCCCTCCACTTCACCGCGAGCAGTTCTTGGTCACACAAGGCAGCCCTCTCCCCCGTGCAAGTCGGGTATTAACGAGCCGTTGGGGAAAGCCCCGGCGACTAGGTCGCACGGTGCCACAGCATTGAATTCCGACTAGATATAAGTGCCGAAATAAGCCCACGCTTGTGTAAAAATTGTCCATGTATAAGTGGTACCCCTTGTGGAGTAAGGATGACACCAAGTCACAAACAATCTTGCCACTGGTCCCCAGGTAGTCAGGGTATCCGACCGGCTCCAGTTTTGAATCTTTTCCCTCATAGACCCTAAAACGATATGTATAGCCTGTGGCCCTTTCACAGAGCTTATACAGTTTGACCCCATACCGGGCGCGCTTCCTGGGGATGTACTGTTTGATGCCAAGGCGCCCGGTAAAATGTACAAGGGACTAGTCTATGCAGATGTTCTGATTGGGAGTATACACATCTGCAAACATGAATGACAAATGGTCTATGAGGGGCCGAATTTTGTGGAGCCGGTCATAAGCAGGGTGGCCTCTTGGATGACAGGTTTTATTGTCAGTAAAATGCATAAAGCGCATGATGCCCTCAAAACGTGCCCTGGACATAGCAGAAAAGAACATGGACATGTAATATATTGGGTCTTTCGACCAATAGGACCGCAATACATTTTTTTTAGTTAGACCCATGCTGAGGATAAGGCCCAAAAATATTTTAAATTCGGAAACTGTGACTAGTTTCCACTGGAAAAGCTGGGCATAGAAGCTTTCCGGATTGGCGATTATATACTGTGTGGCGTAGCGGTTGGTTTCTGCCACAACAAAGTCATAGAGATCCGCGGTGAAGAACAGCTAAAAAAACTCAATTGCTGATCCTAAATTAGCTGTCTCCATGCGAACTCCAGACTGGGAGGTGAAAGGGGGCAATACGGGTGCGGCGGAAGCAGGGGATTGCCAATTTGGGTTTGCCAGCACCTCTGGGAGACTAAGGGCTCTATGGGACTGTGAACGTGGTGGCTGCGATGGGGGAGTTACTGCACGTGCCACCTTACCAGCTTGAACTGCCCTTTTGGTGCTTGCCACTTCACCAGGGAATACGGCAGTGCTGGTAGAAGGTGCAGGATGTGCTGCTCTGCTGGTGTATGCCGCACCATAAAAAAGATTAGTGCTAGCACCACTCTGCTGCAAATGAGGCTCATCACGCGGGGTACGCAGAACACTGACATGGGGTCGGGTACGCCTGACTATGGCAGGGACCGCAATCTCGTCATCTTCACTAGCGGTTAGAGTGCCACTGCTGTTTACAGGTTCATATTCTGAACCACTGGATTCAGTGGGTGAGGCGTCCCCATCGCTTTCATTTATCAGGGCCAGAATCCTGTAGGCTTCTTCAGCGGAATACCCCTTTGACATTTTGGGCTAACTAAATTTAAGGGGTATTACTCTGAGACTACCCAGGAAAAAGAGCACACCTGCCTAGTAAAAAGGAGTGCTTGCGAAGTAAAGCTGCGATCGCTAATAAAGATCCAGAAAGGTCAAAAGCGATCTCTATAGCGCCGCAGCTATTTTATGGTGTTTTTGCAGTGATCAGATAAAAAAATTCTGTCACTGCGGTGGGGCGGACTGAACGCAAGTGTACGCACAAGATCAGGCCTGATCGGGCGAACACTGCGTTTTTTGTAGAGTCTAAGGTGACCCTAATGTACTGATATAGATCTGATTGCGATCAGTCTTGATCACTTACAGATACTATATAGTACTAGTGCTGATTAGCGACAGCGATGACGCTAATCAGCGACTAATCAGTGACTGCGGTGCGGTGGGCTGGGCGCTAACTACCTAACAAGTAGCTAAGTAACTGGCGGTGATAAGGGACCCTTACAGGGGGGTGATCAATGACAGGGGGGTGATCAGGGAGTCTATATGGGGTGATCAGGGGTTAATAAGGGGTTAAATAAGTGACAAGGGGGGTGTAATGTGTGTGTGTGTGTGTGTGTGTGTGTGTGTGTGTGGTGCTACTTACAGAGCTTCCTGTGTCCTCTGGTGGTCGATCCAAGCAAAAGGGACCACCAGAGGAGCAGGTAGAAGGTATATCAGACGCCATTTACAAAATAGCGTCTGATAGGTGTCGCTGAGACCTGAGAGCGCTGCCGCCCGGACGCCTATCGGCATTACAGTGGCAGCAAGCAGTTAAACAATTCTAGCACACTTTCTGTAAATCCAATAAACTTCACTTTACTTCTCAAATATCACTGTGTGTGTCTCCTATATGATATACAGTACAGACCAAAAGTTTGGACACACCTTCTCATTCAAAGAGTTTTCTTTATTTTCATGACTATGAAAATTGTAGATTCACACTGAAGGCATCAAAACTATGAATTAACACATGTGGAATTATATACATAACAAAAAAGTGTGAAACAACTGAAAATATGTCATATCCTAGGTTCTTCAAAGTAGCCACCTTTTGCTTTGATTACTACTTTGCACACTCTTGGCATTCTCTTGATGAGCTTCAAGAGGTAGTCACCTGAAATGTTCTTCCAACAGTCTTGAAGGAGTTCCCAGAGATGCTTAGCACTTGTTGGCCCTTTTGCCTACACTCTGCGGTCCAGCTCACCCTAAACCATCTCGATTGAGTTCAGGTCCGGTGACTGTGGAGGCCAGGTCATCTGGCGCAGCCCATCACTCTCCTTCATGGTCAAATAGCCCTTACACAGCCTGGAGGTGTGTTTGGGGTCATTGTCCTGTTGAAAATTAAATGATGGTCCAACTAAACGCAAACCGGATGGAATAGCATGCCGCTGCAAGATGCTGTGGTAGCCATGGTGGTTCAGTATGCCTTCAATTTTGAATAAATCCCCAACAGTGTCACAAGCAAAGCACCCCCACACCATCACATGTCCTCCTCCATGCTTCACGATGGGAACCAGGCATGTAGAGTCCATCCGTTCACCTTTTCTGCGTCGCACAAAGACACGGTGGTTGGAACCAACAATCTCAAATTTGGACTCATCAGACCAAAGCACAGATTTCCACTGGTCTAATGTCCATTCCTTGTGTTCTTTAGCCCAAACAAGTCTCTTCTGCTTGTTGCCTGTCCTTAGCAGTGGTTTCCTAGCAGTGGCATTGACCGGGTCTCTAATCTGAGCTGCTGTTAACCTGCGATTTCTGAGGCTGGTGACTCAGATGAACTTATCCTCCGCAGCAGAGGTGACTCTTGGTCTTCCTTTCCTGGGGCGGTCCGCATGTGAGCCGGTTTATTTGTAGCGCTTGATGGTTTTTGTGACTGCACTTGGGGACACTTTCAAAGTTTTCCCAATTTTTCGGACTGACTGACCTTCATTTCTTAAAGTAATGATGACCACTAGTTTTTCTTTACTTAGCTGCTTTTTTCTTGCCATAATACAAATTCTAAGAGTCTATTCAGTAGGACTATCAGCTGTGTGTCCACCTGACTTTTCCACAATGCAACTGATGGTCCCATCCCCATTTATAAGGCAAGAAATCACACTTATTAAACCTGACAGGGCACACCTGTGAAGTGAAAACCATTTCAGGTGACTACCTCTTGAAGCTCATCAAAATAATGCCAAGAGTGTGCAAAGCAGTAATCAAAGCAAAAGGTGGCTACTTTGAAGAACCTAGAATATGACATATTTGCAGTTGTTTCACACTTTTTTGTTATGTATATAATTCCACATGTGTTAATTCATAGTTTTGATGCCTTCAGTGTGAATCTACAATTTTCATAGTCATGAAAATAAAGAAAACTCTTTGAATGAGAAGGTGTGTCCAAACTTTTGGTCTGTACTGTGTATATATATATATATATGTTTATATAATAGTAAACCATACAATTTTCAAATATACAAGTAAATCTAAATAACATTTTTTGTTTAAATACATTTCTTACATTATTTAAATAGCGCCACCATACAGGGAGTGCAGAATTATTAGGCAAATGAGTATTTTGACTACATCATCCTCTTTATGCATGTTGTCTTACTCCAAGCTGTATAGGCTCGAAAGCCTACTACCAATTAAGCATATTAGGTGATGTGCATCTCTGTAATGAGAAGGGGTTTGGTCTAATGACATCAACACCCTATATCAGGTGTGCATAATTATTAGGCAACTTTCTTTCCTTTGGCAAAATGCGTCAAAAGAAGGACTTGACAGGCTCAGAAAAGTCAAAAATAGTGAGATATCTTGCACAGGGATGCAGCACTCTTAAAATTGCAAAGCTTCTGAAGCGTGATCATCGAACAATCAAGCGTTTCATTCAAAATAGTCAACAGGGTCGCAAGAAGCGTGTGGAAAAACCAAGGCGCAAAATAACTGCCCATGAACTGAGAAAAGTCAAGCGTGCAGCTGCCAAGATGCCACTTACCACCAGTTTGGCCATATTTCAGAGCTGCAACATCACTGGAGTGCCCAAAAGCACAAGGTGTGCAATACTCAGAGACATAGCCAAGGTAAGAAAGGCTGAAAGACGACCACCACTGAACAAGACACACAAGCTGAAACATCAAGACTGGGCCAAGAAATATCTCAAGACTGATTTTTCTAAGGTTTTATGGACTGATGAAATGAGAGTGAGTCTTGATGGGCCCGTGGCTGGATTGGTAAAGGGCAGAGAGCTCCAGTCCGACTCAGACGCCAGCAAGGTGGAGGTGGAGTACTGGTTTGGGCTGGTATCATCAAAGATGAGCTTGTGTGGCCTTTTCGGGTTGAGGATGGAGTCAAGCTCAACTCCCAGTCCTACTGCCAGTTTCTGGAAGACACCTTCTTCAAGCAGTGGTACAGGAAGAAGTCTGCATCCTTCAAGAAAAACATGATTTTCATGCAGGACAATGCTCCATCACACGCGTCCAAGTACTCCACAGCGTGGCTGGCAAGAAAGGGTATAAAAGAAGAAAATCTAATGACATGGCCTCCTTGTTCACCTGATCTGAACCCCATTGAGAACCTGTGGTCCATCATCAAATGTGAGATTTACAAGGAGGGAAAACAGTACACCTCTCTGAACAGTGTCTGGGAGGCTGTGGTTGCTGCTCCACGCAATGTTGATGGTGAACAGATCAAAACACTGACAGAATCCATGGATGGCAGGCTTTTGAGTGTCCTTGCAAAGAAAGGTGGCTATATTGGTCACTGATTTGTTTTTGTTTTGTTTTTGAATGTCAGAAATGTATATTTGTGAATGTTAAGATGTTATATTGGTTTCAATGGTGAAAATAAATAATTGAAATGGGTATATATTTGTTTTTTGTTAAGTTGCCTAATAATTATGCACAGTAATAGTCACCTGCACACACAGATATCCCCCTAAAATAGCTAAAACTAAAAACAAACTAAAAACTACTTCCAAAAATATACAGCTTTGATATTAATTAGTTTTTTGGGTTCATTGAGAATAAATAAAATCAATAATAAAATTAATCCTCAAAAATACAACTTGCCTAATAATTCTGCACTCCCTGTATTCTGCAGCACTTTACAGTTCAGAAAGACATCACAGGATTACAGGCTAATATCTAAAGGAAACAATAGGAGTGAGGGCATTGCTTACAAGAACTTACAATCTTTGAGGAAAATGGGGTTAACACAAAAGGCAAAATTGATTATTTTTTAACCGCTGCCGGACCGCCTAACGCAGGATTGCGTTCCGGAGGCGGTCGATTCATTCCTCCTTCACGCTTCAGCGCATCATCTCGCGAGGCGCGAGATTAAGCACATAGCCAGCCCGCGCATGCGCATTGCGGGCCGGCAAAAGTTAAAGGAGGAGTTCGTCACCAGCCTGCCAGCCAATGATCATCGCTGGCAGGCTGGTGATTTTCACAAAATATAATCACAAGCCAGTTAACACATTATATTTATAAATATAATGTGTTAAATGGCTTCTGTGCTCTCTGCTGGTTCCTTTTCGTCGGTTGGTCCCAGCAGAGAGCACACATCACTGTAAGTACACAAGACACAACACATTTAGCCCCAGATCACCCCAATTAACCCCTTGATCACCCCCTGTCAATCACTAGTGAAAGGAAAAAAAGTGATCAGTGTAAACTGTCACTTTTTTTTTTCACCAGTATTGACTGTTAGGTTTTAGGTTAGCTTAGGCCCCTTTGGTAGGTAGTTAGCGTCAGTTAGCGCCCAGCCCACCGCAGTCACTGATTCACTGATCACAGTCAGATCTATAATAGTATTAGTGTCACCTTAGCTCGCCCTCCACCCAAAATGCAGTGTTTGCCCGATCAGGCCTGATCGGTCGCCCAAACGTGCGTTCACCCACGCCCGCCCCGCCGCAGTGACAAAACATTTTTTTTTTTTTTATCACTCCACAATCACTTCACAAGTGCTGCGGCGATAAAAAAAATCTGTTTTGATATTTTTTATCAATCGCAGCAGCTTCCTGTACTTCGCTAGCCTCCCATTTGTAAGACAGGCTTGCTTTTTTTCTTGGGTAGTCTCAGGGAATACCCCCTAAATTTAGTTGACCAAATGGCAAGTAAGGGGTATTCTTCTGAAGAGGCCTACAGGCTTCTGACCCAGTCGGATAAGGAATTGGAACCCTTATCTGACAAATCCAGCGTGTCAGAATTCGAACCTGTAGAAAGCAGTGGCAGTCTGACCCAAAGTTCGGACGATGAGGTTGAGGTCCCTGATACCACCAGGCGTACCCAGCCCCGTGTTGCTAGACCACAGGTTGCGCAGGATCCGCTTCAAGGGCAGCAGAACAGGGCTGGCGCTGTCGGATTACGTGTTGAGGCATACACCAGCAGCACAGCCCATCCTGGACCTAGTGCCAGCACTGCCGTAGAACATGGTGAAGTGGTGAGCACCAGAAGGGCAGCTGAAGCTGGTACGGTGGCACGTGCATTAGTTCCCCCGTCGCAGCCACCGCACAGACAGGCCCGTGGAGCCCCTAGAGTCCCTGAGGTGCTGGCAAACCCTGATTTGCAGCCCCCAACTTCAGCCGCACCAGTAGTTCCCCCTTTCACCGCCCAGTCTGGAGTTCGGGTTGAGACAGCTCAGATCGGATCGGCACTGGGGTTTTTTGAGCTGTTCCTGACTGCGGAGCTCTTGGACTTAGTCGTGGCAGAAACAAATCTGGGAAGCTTTTATGCCCAGTCTTTCAGTTGGAAACCTGTCCAAGTTTCCGAATTTAAAACTTTTCTGGGCCTTCTCCTCAACATGGGCCTGACAAAAAAGCATGACTTGCGGTTATATTGGTCCAATTCATCACATGCCCATGTTCTCTGCTGCCATGTCCAGGACACGATTTGAGACCATCCTGCGTTTCCTGCACTTTAGTGACAACAGCACCTCTCGTCCCAGAGGCCACCCAGCTTTTGACCGTCTCTACAAAATTTGGCCCCTCATAGACCACCTTAACACCAAATTTACAGACTTGTATACCCCTGAGCAAAACATCTGCATCGACGAGTCCCTTATACATTTTACCGGGCGCCTTGGCTTCAAACATTACATCCCAAGCAAGCGCGCCCGGTATGGGGTCAAATTGTATAAACTCTTTAAGTGGACAATTTCTACACAAGTGTGCCCCTCTTCAGGCATTTGTTCCTAGAACAAACGGCTCGTTACCACACGTCTTGCAAGGGGGGAGAGGGCTGCCTTGTGTAACGAAGAACTGCTAGCGGTGAAATGGAGAGACAAGCGTGACGTTTACATGCTCTCCTCCATTCACACAGACATTACAATCCAAAAGCAACCAGTGTCATTGAAAAGCCCCTCTCTGTCCACGACTATAATTTGCTCATGGGAGGGGTGGATTTCACTGACCAGTTGTTGGCTCCTTATTTATGGTCCCCCGCACCAGATGCTGGTATAAGAAGGTGTCTGTATATTTAATACAATTGGCTACGTACAATAGTTTTGTTCGCTACAGTAAGGCTGGGAGAACAGGATCCTTCCTCAAATTTCAGGAAGAGATCATCGAGAACCTCCTGTATTCCGGAGGTTCTGTGGCCCCATTCACCAGTGTAGTGAGCCGTCTACACGAGCGACATTTCACCAATGTTGTTGCTGGTACCTCAACCCAAGCGCCCCCCCCCCCCCCCCCCCCGAAAAAGATGTCGCGTCTGTAGCAGGAGTGGAATAAGGTGTGACACCCGCTATTTCTGTCCTGACTGCCCTGACCACCCTGCCCTATGCTTAGGGGAGTGTTTCCAGAAATACCACACACAGGTACACTATTAGCATAGGGATTGCGTGACACAGGACAGGCACACAGGGCTCTTAGGGCCCTTTCACTCACAGTTGCTGCTAACCTCTGCTTTTACCTGGGACAAAGTGCATAATGTACTTCGCCACATCTCTGGGCGATTTGCGCTTTGCACATTGTCCCATGGGGAAGGAGAGGTTTGTCCTATAAAGGTAAAAAATAAAATAAAAAAATCACCGGTAAGCAAAAAAGTTAATGTTCTGTTCCAAAAGTTCAATAAAGTTTATAAAAGTTAATGTTCTGTTCAAATGTTATATAAAGTTAATGTTAATAAATTTATTGTGTTGCGGCCTGTTTTTTTATTTATTTATTTTTTATTTATTTTTTTACCTTCTAGGTGGACCAACCGATGAACCAGCTGCAGCACTGATGTGCATTCTGACAGAAGCATTGCACTGCTGTCAGATTACACAAAAGTCAGTGTATGCGTTGCTGCAAGACGAGATTTCTCCTCTGCAGTCAAAAAGATACGTTTGCCGAGGCTTATGAGCTTAGGGGCGGTGTTTATATGCTTTGGCAAACACTTTGTATATAAAAATATATAAATCCCGGCAATGATTTATTCATCCACATCGATTGATGTGAATGGAGAAATCGGCTTTACCAGGTCATACGGGCTGAGTGGGTTTGGATGTTGGACAGAGCTCCTATGTCCTGGCAGATCCTTTCCCCTCCTTTTTTTTGGGCAGAGATTTTTTCATCCACATTAATCGATGTGAATGAAGAAATCTGTGCCGTTCATTTTTTCTCATTACCTGTATGCTCAATATAAGGAGAATAGCAGAAACTCCTAATGCTGGCCATACATGTAATGATTGTGGAGACCCTCAAATGCCAGGGCAGTACAAACACCCCACAAGTTACCCCATTTTTGAAAGAAGACACCCCAAGGTATTTGCTGAGGGGCATATTGAGTCCATGAAAGATTGAACTTTTTGTCCTAAGTTTGCGGAAAGTGAGAAAAAAACTTAAAAAAATCAATTTTCGCTAACTTATGCCCCCCCAAAAATCTTCTATGAACTCGCCATGCCCCTCATGGAATACCTTGGAGTGTCTTCTTTCCAAAATGGGGTCACATGTGTGGTATTTATACTGCCCTGGCATTTTAGGGGCCCTAAAGCGTGAGAAGAAGTCTGGAATCCAAATGTCTAAAAATGCCCTTCTAAAAGGAATTAGGGCCCCTTTTCGCACCTAGGCTGCAAAAAAGTGTCACACATGTGGTATCGCCGTACTCAGGAGAAGTAGGGCAATGTGTTTTGGGGTGTCTTTTTGCATATACCCATGCTGGGTGAGAGAAATATCTCTCTAAAATGACAACTTTGTACAAAAAAATGGGAAAAGTTGACATTTAGAGAGATATTTCTCTCACCCAGCATGGGTATATGTAGAAATACACCCCAAAACACATTGCCCTACAACTTCTGAGTACGACGATACCACATGTGTGGCAGTTTTTTGCAGCCTAGGTGGACAAAGGTTCCCAAATTCTAAAGAGCACCTTTAGGATTTCACAGGGCATTTTTTACACATTTGGATTTCAAACTACTTCTCACGCATTAGGGCCCCTAAAATGCCAGGGCAGTATAAATACCCCACAAGTGACCCCATTTGGAAAGAAGACACCCCAAGGTATTTCGTGAGGAGCATGGCGAGTTCATGTAAAATTTTATTTTTTGTCACAAGTTAGTGGAATATGAGACTTTTTTTTTTCTTACAAAGAATAAAAAATCATTTTCCGCTAAATTGTGCCCCAAAAAATAATAATTCTAGGAATTCGCCATGCCCCTCACGGAATACCTTGGGGTGTCTTATTTCCAAAATGGGGTCACTTGTGGGATATTTATACTGCCCTGGCATTTTAGGGGCCCTAATGCGTGAGAAGTAGTTTGAAATCCAAATGTGTAAAAAATGCCCCGTGAAATCCTAAAGGTGCTCTTTAGAATTTGGGCCCCTAAAGTGGCCCAGCCATCTTTCTACTAATTAGAGTAGTGAAGTTTAAATTAATGGATTGGTTGTGCACACCTCATATGGAATATTGCATATATTTCGGAACTTGTTTGGATAAGTACTCAATATTTATTGTACATAAGTTAAAAAAGTTTATATAGATACACTTGATAGCTGAACAATGTGTTGACAGAATATCTTTTTATTTAATTTGCTATAATAAAAATTCAATCCTAGCGTGATGTTTAATGTGATCTGTGAAATATCTATATAAATATCAAAATGCCCAAATGTTATGTAACAAAATAATATATATAAAATATTGTAGGTGAGTGTATGTGATTCACACTATTACTTCAGAAAATGTGTTATAAAAATTTAAAAGTCGAAAATGTAGCAAAAATTGAATCGTGACCTATAAGCAAAGTATCCAACGTGAAATTACACTCATTAAAATATGCAATAAATATAGCCCTTCTCACTATTTGCTATATTTATTATAAAGTGCATATGTAGTAGAAAAGGCACAATGGAAGTATATTCCCATAGTGAGCAGTGCCCAGAGAATCTACAGTTAGACACACTGCGCCACAATGGGCAATAACATTCGATCCAGCAATAATGGAATCTTCAAGAAGGAACCATATATTCAAAAAAGTTCTCAAATTCGGTCACCACAATAGTCAAATGGAGAGACTAATAGTCCACCGTTTTGCAGCAATGTGCCACCTGAGGTGAACTATACTATATTGGACATTGTTGTACCCAGCAGTATTGTAATTTTCATCCAGCAGTGCTGTTGTTGAGAAATAGTTCCTTCTGAGAAACGGCACTAATCAAAAAGCACTGGGGGAAAAAAAAAAAACTGCACTATAGTGTAGCAATAGTTAATTCATTTAGCCGACTTATCCAGCTTTGTTAAAGTTTCAATATATTGCGGTAGTTGCTTCTAAATCGATTTCTGTATATCTTCCTTTCGTATATTTTTCAATTATATCGCTATGCCATACTCCTTAAATGTAGATGCCGTTCTACGGTCTCATGATCACAGTCAAATAGACAGGCCACTGTTTGTGACCCCTTAATACAGTTCCTCATGTTGAGGTGACCCCCAACCATTAAATTTTTTTCCTTGCTACGTCATAACAAATTTTGCTACTGTTATGAATTGTAATGTAAATATCTGATATGTCCCCCCAATCATCATCATGTGCCAGTATAAAGTCGTCGTCCCCCCAATCATCATTATGTGCCAGTATAAAGTCGTCGTCCCCCCAATCATCATCATGTGCCAGTATAAAGTCGTCCCCCCAATCATCGTGCCAGTATAAAGCCCCCCCGCCCATCATCATCATGTGCCAGTATTAAGTCCCCCCATCATCATCATGTGCCAGTATTAAGTCCCCCCATCATCATCATGGGCCAGTATTAAGTCCCCCCATCATCATCATGTTCCAGTATAAAGTCGCCCTCCCCCAATCCCCCAATCATCATCATGTGCCAGTATAAAGTCCCCCCGCCCATTATCATCATGTGCCAGTCAGTATTAAGTTCCCCCCCCCCCCATCATCATCATGTGCCAGCCAGTATGATTGGGGGGGACTTAATACTGGCTGGCACATGATGATGATGGGGGGGACTTAATACTGGCTGGCACATGATGATGGGGGGGACTTAATACTGGCTGGCACATGATGATAATGGGGGGGGGACTTAATACTGGCTGGCACATGATGATGATGGGGGGGGGGACTTAATACTGGCTGGCACATGATGATGATGGGGGGGGACTTAATACTGACTGGCACATGATGATGATGATGGGGGGGACTTAATACTGACTGGCACATGATGATGGGGGGGGACTTAAGTCCCCCGCCCATCATCATCATGTGCCAACCAGTATTAAGTGCCCCCCCATTATCATCATGTGCCAGCCAGTATTAAGTCCCCCCCCATCATCATCATGTGCCAGCCAGTATTAAGTGCCCTCCCATTATCATCATGTGCCAGCCAGTATTAAGTCCCCTGCCCATCATCATCATGTGCCAACCAGTATTAAGTGCCCCCCCCATTATCATCATGTGCCAGACAGTATTAAGTCCCCCCCCATTATCATCATGTGCCAGCCAGTATTAAGTCCCTCCCCCCCATTATCATCATGTGCCAGCCAGTATTAAGTCCCCCCCATCATCATCATGTGCCAACCAGTATTAAGTCCCCCCCATCATCATCATCATGTGCCAGCCAGTATTAAGTCCCCCCCCCCATCATACTCATGTGCCAGTATTGTAATAAAATAAACACTTATACTTACCTCAGTGTTAGCGATGCGATGCAGGTCTCTTCTGGCCTGTGTCCCGCGCTGTAAGGCTCAGGCGGCGTGATGTCGTCGCGCCGCCTGCGCCGACCTCTGATAGGCTGCCGGCCTAGTGCGCCGGCAGCCTATCAGAGGAAGGGGAGGGGTCACACCTCTCCCTCCCCTGCACCGCCGCAGCACAGGCAGATTACAAGGGAGATGAGCGCAATGGAAGCACTCATCTCCCTGTGCTTGACTGCAGCGGCGGCTCACTTGGGGGCCGGGAACGGGGGCATAATAAGAAGCCTCAGGCGACCCCCCCCCCCCCGGAAAGGGACGATCGACCCCCAAAGGGGTCGCGACCCCTAGGTTGAGAACCGCTGATCTAGAGGTTAATATATTATGTCTGCTACTCACAATTAGTTGACCCTGATTGCAGATTGTAGTATAGGCGGCTTGGTACTTCCACTCTGTAACTGCAAGCTATTATTTGTTTGTCTCTGTGTCCGCGGAGTTCCGCGTGCTCACAGAGGCGGCAGTGTTTGAGTCTTTCAGAGTGTGGGATAGCTGCAAAGTCCGAAGGTGTCGGTTCGTTTCACACAGCTGTAAGTAGCAGAGAGTGATGCATCAAATGAAGCGCTCCAAGATCTTGGGGATCCTGTATCAATATAGCATTAGGCTGGGGGTCCTCTTTACACCAGACTTACGTTTCAGAGATCTCTGTCTCCTTCCTCAGTGGTTAGGAGTCCCCCAGATCTGGTACAACTTTTAGGCCTCTTTCAGACGGGCGTTGCGGAAAATGTGCGGGTGCGTTGTGGGAATACGCGCAATTTTTCTGCGCAAGTGCAAAACATTGTAATGCGTTTTGCACGCGCGTGAGAAAAATCGTGCATGTTTGGTACCCAAACCGGAAATTCTTCACAGAAGTTCGGGCTTGGGATTGATATTCTGAAGATTGTATTATTTTCCCTTATAACATGGTTATAAGGGAAAATAATACAATTCTGAATACAGAAAAAAAATAATAATAATAATTTAACTCGCCTTAATTCACTTGCTCACGTAGCAGGCATCTCCTACTGTCTTCA
Source organism: Bufo gargarizans (assembly GCF_014858855.1). Classification (NCBI taxonomy): domain Eukaryota; kingdom Metazoa; phylum Chordata; class Amphibia; order Anura; family Bufonidae; genus Bufo; species Bufo gargarizans. The sequence goes on along the minus strand of NC_058082.1, from coordinate 386,544,263 downwards.
TCTTAGCTATCTGCAGCAACAGGACCTTTGGTGACGTCACTCCGGTCATCACATGATCTTTTACCATGGTGATGGATCATGTGTTGTATCATGTGATGACCGGAGTGACGTCACCACAGGTCCTGTTGCTGCAGACAGCTAAGATCAAGACAGAAGGCAATGCCGGCTACGCGAGCAAGTGGATTAAGGTGAGTTAAAAAAAATATATATTTATTTTTTTAACCCCTCCAGCGCTATTTTACTATGCATTCTGTATTCAGAATGCTATTATTTTCCCTTATAACCATGTTATAAGGGAAAATAATAATGATCGGGTCTCCATCCCGATCGTCTCCTAGCAACCGTGCGTGAAAATCCCACCGCATCCGCACTTGCTTGCGGATGCTTGCGATTTTCACGCAACCCCATTCATTTCTATGGGGCCTGCGTTACGTGAAAACGCATAAAATAGAGCATGCTGCGATTTTCACGCAACGCACAAGTAATGCGTGAAAATCACCGCTCATGTGAACAGCCCCATAGAAATCAATGGGTCGGTATTCAGTGCGAGTGCAATGCGTTCAACTCGCGCATCGCATCCGTGCGGAATACTCGCCCGTGTGAAAGGGGCCTTATAGTCCTGTTGAATCAGGATTTCAAGTTGGCTGGAAAACCCGTTGTGGACTCATGCTTCCACTATAGATAGCATGGCTATAGATGTAGTTCATACAGCATATTGCGGTTTTGTTGTGATTTTCCTTTATAGTTAATACTGTCCAATGTTGCAATAATTAAAGGGGTTGTCCGGGATTGGGGACATTTGTCTATTAGTAATCTAATAACATAAACATTACAAACATGCATGTGGTACCTTTAGAGCATATTGCTGAAGCCCTGTTTTTCTGCTTTCAATTCATGGCCGGAAGTGAGTATTTTCTTATCTTCAGTGACGTACCGGGTCCCTGGCAGGCGAGCAAAGCTTCCTCTTCCTGCTCACGGAGCCCGGTGAAGTCACTGGCAGTCTAGATCAGTGTTTCCCAACCAGTAGGCCTCCAGCTGTTGCAAAACTACAACTCCCAGCATGCCTGGACAGCCTTTGGCTGTGTAGGCATGCTGGGAGTTGTAGTTTTGCAACAGCTGGAGGCACACTGGTTGGGAAACACTGGTCTAGATGATAATGCAGAGAGGTTGGAGGGGCGGCTACTTGTCCGGCCGGCATTGCGCTAAGCCCCGCCCCCATCGCGCTAAGCCCCGCCCCCAGTCGGTGACGTCACTGGCAGTCTAGGTGATAATGCAGAGGTTGGAGGGGCGGTTACTTATCCGGCCAACATCGCGCTAAGCCCCGCCCCCAGTCGGTGACGTCACCGGGCCTTCAGCATTACAATGAATGGAGGAGGATTACTATGCTTGTTAGCATAGAAAACTCCTCCCATCAGAATTACTAGCTAATGGGGCAGAAGGCTTTAGAAAGGAGGAATTCCTTTCACCACAGGATGACATGGCCATGCTAATTGCATATATTGCATTTAGACAATGGCATGTTGATTGTGTAAAAAAAAAAAAAGAGATAAAACAATGGCTCAGTTGAAAGAAAAGGTAATAGTGTAATCAGTCTGCTTTTTTTTTTTTTTTTTTGATTTGAAATAAACGGATAATACTATTTATGTAATGGGGCTGCTTTTGTCTAGTTTAAAATAATTTTTTTAGCCCCGTACTTGTGTTTTGGAATGAATCTTTTTTGCACATTCTCCTTTTGGAGCTGCAGTGCGTGCATTTCCCTTTCCTGTGGTTATACATCGGTTTCAACTGGTCAGTATATAAGGTTTACCTTGATCTCTCTATATATGTATATGTGTGCCCCTTACAGTGCGACAGTGTCCGGTATGTTTATGGATGCATGTGGGAGCGTGCCCCTTACAGTGACGGTGTCTGGTATGTTTATGGATGCGCGTGGGAGCATGCCCCTTACAGTGTGACAGTGTCCGGTATGTTTATGGATGCATGTGGGAGCGTGCCCCTTACAGTGACGGTGTCCGGTATGTTTATGGATGCATGTGGAAGTGTGCCCCTTACAGTGCGACAGTGTCCGGTATGTTTATGGATGCATGTGGGAGCGTGCCACTTACAGTGACGGTGTTCGGTATGTTTATGGATGCATGTGGAAGTGTGCCCCTTACAGTGTGACAGTGTCCGGTATGTTTATGGATGCATGTGGGAGCGTGCCCCTTACAGTGACGGTGTCTGGTATGTTTATGGATGCGCGTGGGAGCATGCCCCTTACAGTGTGACAGTGTCCGGTATGTTTATGGATGCATGTGGGAGCGTGCCCCTTACAGTGTGACAGTGTCTGGTATGTTTATGGATGCATGTGGGAGCGTGCCCCTTACAGTGACGGTGTCTGGTATGTTTATGGATGCGCGTGGGAGCATGCCCCTTACAGTGTGACAGTGTCCGGTATGTTTATGGATGCATGTGGGAGCGTGCCCCTTACAGTGACGGTGTTCGGTATGTTTATGGATGCATGTGGAAGTGTGCCCCTTACAGTGTGACAGTGTCCGGTATGTTTATGGATGCATGTGGGAGCGTGCCCCTTACAGTGACTGTGTCTGGTATGTTTATGGATGCGCGTGGGAGCATGCCCCTTACAGTGTGACAGTGTCCGGTATGTTTATGGATGCATGTGGGAGCGTGCCCCTTACAGTGTGACAGTGTCTGGTATGTTTATGGATGCATGTGGGAGCGTGCCCCTTACAGTGTGATGGTGTCCGGTATGTTTATGGATGCATGTGGAAGTGTGCCCCTTACAGTGTGACAGTGTCCGGTATGTTTATGGATGCATGTGGGAGCGTGCCCCTTACAGTGACGGTGTCTGGTATGTTTATGGATGCGCGTGGGAGCATGCCCCTTACAGTGTGACAGTGTCCGGTATGTTTATGGATGCATGTGGGAGCGTGCTCCTTACAGTGACGGTGTTCGGTATGTTTATGGATGCATGTGGAAGTGTGCCCCTTACAGTGTGACAGTGTCCGGTATGTTTATGGATGCATGTGGGAGCGTGCCCCTTACAGTGACGGTGTCTGGTATGTTTATGGATGCGCGTGGGAGCATGCCCCTTACAGTATGACAGTGTCCGGTATGTTTATGGATGCATGTGGGAGCGTGCCCCTTACAGTGTGATGGTGTCCGGTATGTTTATGGATGCATGTGGAAGTGTGCCCCTTACAGTGTGACAGTGTCCGGTATGTTTATGGATGCATGTGGGAGCGTGCCCCTTACAGTGTGACAGTGTCTGGTATGTTTATGGATGCATGTGGGAGCGTGCCCCTTACAGTGTGATGGTTTCCGGTATGTTTATGGATGCATGTGGAAGTGTGCCCCTTACAGTGTGACAGTGTCCGGTATGTTTATGGATGCATGTGGGAGCGTGCCCCTTACAGTGACGGTGTCTGGTATGTTTATGGATGCGCGTGGGAGCATGCCCCTTACAGTGTGACAGTGTCCGGTATGTTTATGGATGCATGTGGGAGCGTGCCCCTTACAGTGTGACAGTGTCTGGTATGTTTATGGATGCATGTGGGAGCGTGCCCCTTGCAGTGTGATGGTGTCCGGTATGTTTATGGATGCATGTGGGAGCGTGCCCCTTACAGTGTGACAGTGTCCGGTATGTTTATGGATGCATGTGGAAGTGTGCCCCTTACAGTGTGACAGTGTCTGGTATGTTTATGGATGCATGTGGGAGCGTGCCCCTTACAGTGTGATGGTGTCCGATTGTCTCTAAGCGTGCAAACACTGAGCACATGACAGATGCCAGAGATAGAGTAAGGAGAAGTTTATGGGTGTACATATGGGGGAGGAATATGAGGCAAGAGGATGAATGTGTATGAGGGGGGCGGATCGAAGGAGGAGTGAAGGCTGTGCAGGATGCATGAATATGTATGAGGGGGGCGGGTGCAGGGACACGATGTTAGACAGGAGAAATCAGCAGATGCTGCCCTGCACTGAGACCCACAATGCAGTGCGGCAGGAAGTGAAGAAACAGATAAACAGATATGTAAACAATGTGTCCAGGGCTGTAGGAGCCATGCTCCAGTGTAAAAGACACCTCAAACCACCTTGGGAACATAGACTTGGCTACTAAAGGTGAGTAAGATGTTTTAAAAAAAATAAGTTTGATCCCGGACAACCCCTTTAATCCTAATTGTATAGGGATACTAAAAATAGAATCATTATATCTATAAAAAACATATATTAAAAATGTATAAAAAGTGCACATAAAAAATATATTATATAATTTCCATAGTTATTAACCCTTAGTATGTTAGCCCTCATATTTTCAAGCGGTGGTCTTGTTTAAGCTGATCTCCACTTTGTTGATATTTTGGCAGAAGCAATGGATGTGGACACTAAGTGCAGAAGGGAGATGGCAGTGCTGGTAAAACAGCCCGACTGCGTAGTGAAGTAGTTTAGTCTATGAAACATGACATCATTTGTGTGGAACTCCACTGACATTCAGTAAGCAACAGTGCTACATGACATATACAGTCAGGCCCATAAATATTGGGACATCAACACAATTCTAACATTTTTGACTCTGTACACCACCACAATGGATTTGAAATGAAATGAACAAGATGTGCTTTAACTGCAGACTGTCAACTTTAATTTGAGGGTATTTACATCCAAATCAGGTGAACGGTGTAGGAATTACAACAGTTTGCATATGTTCCTCCCACTTGTTAAGGGACCAAAAGTAATGGGACAGAATAATAATCATTAATCAAACTTTCACTTTCTTAATACTTGGTTGCAAATCCTTTGCAGTCAATTACAGCTTGAAGTCTGGAACCCATAGACATCACCAGATGCTGGGTTTCATCCCTGGTGATGCTCTGCCAGGCCTCTACTGCAACAGTCTCCAGTTCCTGCTTGTTCTTGGGGCATTTTGCCTTCAGTTTTGTCTTCAGCAAGTGAAATGCATGCTCAATCGGATTCAGATCAGGCGATTGACTTGGACATTGCATAACATTCCACTTCTTTGCCTTTAGAAACTCTTTGGTTGCTTTTGCAGTATGCTTTGGGTCACTGTCCATCTGCACTGTAAAGTGCCGTCTAATTAGTTCTGAAGCATTTGGCTAAATATAAGCAGATAATATTGCAAACACTTCAGAATTTATCCTGCTGCTTTTGTCAGCAGTCACATCATCAATAAATACAAGAGAACCAGTTCCATTGGCAGCCATACATGCCTGTGCCATGACACTACCACCACCATGCTTCACTGATGAGGCGGTATGCTTCGGATCATGAGCATTTCCTTTCCTTCTCCATACTCTTCTCTTCCCATCACTCTGGTACAAGTTGATCTTGGTCTCATCTGTCCAAAGGATGTTGTTCCAGAACTGTTAAGGCTTTTTTAGATGTTGTTTGGCAAACTCTAATCTGGCCTTCCCGTTTTTAATGCTCACCAATGGTTTACATCTTGTGGGGAACCCTCTGTATTCACTCTTGTGAATTCTTCTCTTGATTGTTGCCTTTGACACATATGCACCTACCTCCTGGAGAGTGTTCTTGATCTGGCCAACTGTTGTGAAGTGTGTTTTCTTCACCAGGTAAAGAAGTCTTCGGTCATCCACCACAGTTGTTTTCTTTCCATGGTCTTCCGGGTCTCTTGGTGTTGCTGAGCTCACCGATGCGGTCCTTCTTTTTAAGAATGTTCCAAACAGTTGTTTTGGCGATGCCTAATGTTTTTGCTATCTGTCTGATGGGTTTGTTTTGTTTTTTCAGCCTAATGATGGCTTGCTTCACTGATCGTGACAGCTCTTTGGATCTCATCTTGAGAGTTGACGGCAACAGATTGCAAATGCAAATAGCACACTTGAAATGAACTCTGGACCTTTTATCTGCTCATTGTAATTGTGATAATGAGGGAATAGCACACACCTGGCTATGGAGCAGCTGAGAAGCCAATTGTCCCATAACTTTTGGTTCCTTAACAAGTGGGAGGCACATATGCAAACTGTTGTAATTCATACACTAATCACCTGATTTGGATGTAAATACCCCCAAATTAAATGTCCTAGGCAACATGAGGCACGCTGACGACTTCTCCAGGCTGCGCTGGACTTCAGACACTCTTCCAGGAACAGCCGACCGTCATTGGAGGACCTGATACAACAGCACCGGGTGAAGGGAAAGTGACCTCTGTAGCCAGAGACAGTGCGGGATGCCGCACTCAGGCACAGAGCATCCCTTCTTCCCACAGCATTGCACAAAGATACAACGATTTGTACCACATATATATTGTGACATATACCTTGAAGTTTTGATTTAAAGAAGATCATCTCTCGCTTAACACAAGATTGCCAATGTATATCTTTATTGACTCATGAAAGACTATTCCACAAATAAAAGGCTCATCATCTATTCTCTGTCCAGTGGCAATTATTCATCCTCTACCCAGTGGCGATTACCCACTTATATTATTATTTACATTTTTCTACATTCTACCATTTTTACCACAAAGAACATTTTTTCATAGACTCTTAACCTTGAACCATTGATCCTATGATTTTTATTGCTAGCACTCATTCATATTTTAATATTTATTTTCCTGTCTATTAAAAAGACTCTACAACTACAACAATATTTTAATATTATAAATAAATCAAAATAGATTGACCCAAATAAGAGTGTGCCTGCTTATCTTTCCATTTCTTTATTTTACTCTTCTGACTGGGAGAGTCAGACTTAGCAGTATCTGCACCTCTACCATTCGCTTGAAAAGTCTACCCCGCTTATTTCTGTAGCTACCCTCAAATTAAATCTGGCAGTCTGCAGTTAAAGCACAACATGTTTGTTTCATTTCAAATCCATTGTGGTGGTGTATAGAGCCAAAAATGTTAGAATTGTGTTGATGTCCCAATATTTATGGACCTGACTGTATGTGCAAGGTCAGCACTTGGGACACTTCCATTGGACAACAGGTAGTAATGCAGTATATACTGTATTTTATGCTCTGCATCTCAATAAAATGTTATTAACCTGTTAGATATCTGGACATTTAACTGGATACCAGAGGTCACGTAACGATTTAGGGATCACATGACTGACACCATCTTTGCACCTATTCAGATCTCCTGTGGATGCATTTTACAGTAATAAAGTGGACCATACAATTTTTTTTTTTCTTTAGAGAGACGCTATTGTGCGGGTCAGCGGGCAAAATAGATATATATTAGAAAGATGTATAACTACCTATTCTCTATAAAAATAAATGTAATCATTAAAACTGGAATACCTCTTTAAGTGCCACTCTCACAAAAGGATGATCCCTTAAGAGCCCATACACAGAATAAGGACCCCTTACTGGCCCCCACACAAAGTGATCCCCTCTAAGTGCCCTCCGCACAGTATTATGTCCCCTTAATTGGTCCCCACACACAGTGATGCTCCCTTGAGTTCCTGCCTCATCCCTTAAGTGGGTTACACATAGTAAGGTGCTCTCTCACAATGATGCCTTCTTTAGTTCCCCCCTCATAGTTTTTTGTATTTCCCTCACAATGATTCTTTCTCAAATCCCCTTAAGTGCCTCCTGATAGTAATGCTCCTATGGAGTGAAGCCCCGCATTGACTCCACTCAGCTTCCTCAAGTTTTCCTGCCATCAGCTTCCTGTTTCTCCATCACTGGTTGGGTCCTGGCAGGTGCAGTACCCCCCATACAGGGGTTTCCACTACACAGTAGTCATGCCTCCTTTATGTCCAGATGTAACCATGCTACATACATTTTTTCATCACATTATACACTGATCGTTTCCATGGTTACAGCCACCCTGCAATCCAGCAGAGGTGGCCATGCTTGCACAAAATAGGAAAAATCACTAGCCTATGTGCGGTCCCACGGTTCCTGTCACCAGAGAGGTTGGTGCTTTTTTCCTATAATGTGAAAGCACGGCCACTGATGCTGGATTGCAGGGTGGTCATAACCATGGAAACGAGCAGTGTATGTCTCGCTCATATTCATTGGGGGACACAGGAACCGTGGGTATAGCTATGTCCTCTAGGAGGCATTGACACTAGTAAAAGTTGTTAGCTCCTCCCCTGGCAGCTATACCCCCTCCAGCCTGGATAGAGAGCTTCAGTTTTTTCTAGTGTCAATAGGAGGCAAGACCTCCCTGCTCAACAGGGAAGCTCCTGAAGATTTTTTATTTTATTTTATTTTATTCCTTCTTTTTCAGATGGGAAAACAGTGGACTCCTCGCCTCCCTGTTCTCCCGGGGTTGAGTTGCACCAGCGCCGGTCACCCGCACTGCTGCCTCCCCCACAGAAGACAAGGTGGACCAGGGCAGCTTCACTCCCCTGTATCCCACCAGCCAAGGGGTCACCCATCCAAGCCCCCCCTTTTCCAGCGTCCTGCCACTACAGTACCAGTAGCTAAAGGGGTGACCCTGCTGGACCCGAGGAGGGGTGAAGATGGCGGCAGGAAAGAGAAGAGAGGTGAGTATGTTTAACCCTCTGGGTTGGTCTCCCCCTCCCTCGTGGTGGCAATAGTCTGCGAACAGAAAGAGCTTCAGCATAGCCCAGCATCTGCAGCCATTCCAGCACTCCTAAAGTATTCCCCTCTGACACAGGCCGTTTGGTTGATGTTTTGAGGACCTCCTCCTCAGAGGACATAGGGGGTTAACCGCCCTGCGTTCGGCCGGCACCGTTCGGTGCTCTGGTCGCGATTTTTGCTGCCCCGCTCAAAATATGGCAGCCAGCAGGGCATACGGGCACCGAGCGCACCACTAGTCCGAGGCGCTCGGTCACATATGCGGAGGAGACTCACGCTCCCCGACACCTCCCACATTTACACCCCTAGGAGCGGACGCCTGGGCACCGCTCCGGAAGGGGTTAACTGCATTGCGATCGGCCGTGCACCACACTTTTCTCTGCCCGGTCTGTGACACGGCCGATGCAGCATTCGTTGGGGGGGGGGGGGGGGGTAACTCTGTGAAAAGCCGTCTTCCTATCTTCCTAGTTTAAAAAAATAATAAAATAAAAAAATAATAATAATAAAGGAAATGTGCGTCCATACGGGTCCCCCTCCTCAACCAGTCTGTGTGGTCCTACACTGGGACCGTGTCCTATCTCGGGTAAAGGGGGACCTTGCATAGTTCCCAGTCCGTCCTCCGGGGCCATTTTGGTTGATGATTCTCCACCTGCGCAATCCAATGACGGACCACTGCAGGATCCCAATCCGTCTTCCAGGGCCGTTTGGTTGATGATCCTCCACCTGCGCAATCCAGTGAAGGACCACTGCAGGATCCCAATACGTCCTCCGGGGCCGTTTGGTTGATAATTCTCCACCTGCTCAATACAGTGGAGAACCTCTGGAATTCCCAATGCACTCTCCTGGGTCGCTTGGTTGATAATTCTCCACCTGCGCAATTCCAGTGGGAGACAACTGGAACTTCCCAATCCACCCTCTGGGGTCGTTTGGTTGATAATTCTCCGCCGGCGCAATTTTATGCAGGACCCCTGTTCCCAATCCACCTTCTTGGGTCGTTTGGTTGATGATTCTCAGCCGGTGCAATTTTATACAGGACCTCTGTTCTCATTCCACCCCTGGGTAGTTTGGTTGATAAGCCCCCACCTGCGCAGTCTGCATCTGCCAGGGGTGAGATTTTGAGAGGTAGACCTGCGCGCTAGCGGACCACAGCAGGTCATCTTCTCGAATATCTCCACACCCCCTCCCTTCCTCCCCGGGTCACGCTCAGGCACACCCTCTCTCACAGGAGCGGGTCCGTCCGAGGGAGGGGTGGGGGAGTCACTGATTCAGACCCTGACATGAATCCAAAGCAATCTCCTAAGATTGGGTCTACGGTGGCCAGCAGCACTTGTAGTAGGCATTACCCCCTTCCTTAGGCAGAGTAATTGCACTACTTTGGGATACATTACTGCCATAGGTGGACTAAGTACATTACTGCCATAGGTGGACTAAGTACTTAGTCCACCTATTACTGCCATAGGTGGACTAAGTACAATAACACTGATTTCAGTGCTGGACGGATACATTCCTCCTTCTGTAGGTGCTGGAATTGCATCTCCACTGGGTTCAGTACCTGCCGTATTCATTAGCTCCTTCCATAGGTGGCGGGATGACATTATCACAGGTTACAAGGTGTGCTGTATGCACTACCCCCTTACTTAGGTGCTAATTGCACTCCCACAGGGTACAGGACTCGCCATATGCACTAGTTGTCGCCATGGGCATTAACCCCCCTTCTTAGGTGGGGTATTTTCCCTACCACTGGCCTAAGTACTCCGTACGCACCTCCTAGAGGACATAGCTATACCCACGGTTCCTGTGTCCCCCAATGAAGAGTGAGAAAGAGATTTTACTGGTAAGTTATACAAAAATCTCCTTTTTAGTAACATAGTACATAACATTGTAACATAGTACATAAGGCTAAAAAAAGACATTTGTCCATCCAGTTCGGCCTGTTACCCTGCAAGTTGATCCAGAGGAAGGCAAAAAAAAACTGTGAGGTAGAAGCCAATTTTCCCCACTTTCGGGGAATATAAAATTCCTTCCCTACTCCATTCAGGCAATCAGAATAACTCCCTGGATCAACGACCCCTCTCTAGAAGCTATAGCGTCCAGAAATACATCCAGGCCCCTCTTGAATTCCTTTATTGTACTCACCATCACCACCTCCTCAGGCAGAGAGTTCCATAGTCTCACTGCACTTACAGTAAAGAATTTTTTTCTATGTTTGTGTACAAACCTTCTTTCCTCCAGACGCAGAGGATGTCCCCTCGTCACAGTCACAGTCCTGGGGATAAATAGATGATGGGATAGATCTCTTTACTGACCCCTGATATATTTATACATATTAATTAGATCTCCCCTCAGTCGTCTTTTTTCTAAAGTGAATAACCCTAATTTTGATAATCTTTCAGGGTACTGTAGTTGCCCCATTCCAGTTATTACTTTAGTTGCCCTCCTGTGGACCTTCTCCAGTTCTGTTATGTCTGCCTTATTTACAGGAGCCCAGAACTGTAAACAGTACTCTATGTGTGGTCTGACTAGCGATTTGTAAAGTGGTAGGACTATGTTCTTATGATGCAACCCATTATCTTATTGGCCTTGGCAGCAGCTGCCTGCACTGGTTTTTGCAGCTTAGTTTGCTGTTTATTAAAATTCCTAGATCCTTTTCCATGTCAGTGGTACCGAGTGTTTTTTGGAAAATGAGGCAATGTCAATAATAATAATAATAATACATTAGCCTACATGATCAATGCTATTTGCTGAAGTGAGACAAGCCCTTTAAGTTTCAGTTTGTGGACTATGCTACGATCTATTGGCCAAACCTTGAATTGCTCATACAGGTGTGTCTCAGATGGCACAAGCTGGCCACAACATATTGCAGACTGAAATACCATATCTATGGAAAACTTCCAGATTTTATTCTGCACGGTCCCCTGCTTATTACATTCTGCAAAATATATGTGTGATGTTGAAATTTTTACTCCACCCTATATAAATACCTTGAGGGGCTTAGTTTCTAAAATGGGGACACTTATTGATATTGTCCACTGTACGGGTATCTCAGGGTCTCTGCAAATGTGATTATACCACCCAAAAGCCATACCAGCAAAATCTGGGCTCCCAAAGCCAATAAAATCTGCACTCCAAAAGCCAAATGGCGCTCCTTTCCTTCTGAGCCCTGCCATGTGCCTATACAGCAGTTTCCTTAAAATTTATGGAATTTTCATACCCTACAATTTTAAGGATGTAGTGTGAGTCTCATCGCACAAGCTGGGCACAGAAATGCCATATCTGTGGAAAATGTACAATTTTTATATGGTCATCTGCTTATTCATTTTTTGCAAAACACCTGTAGTGAAAAAATCACAGAAAAAGATAAAAAAACTAAGATAAAAGCATCCTGCACGATACGATAAATAAATATGCAGATGTCAATGACTACATTTATGAAAAAAATCACTGAAAAAAAAAGATAATAATGGACTAACAAAATAGATGCAAGCATTATATATGGACTAAGCCCTCATTCTGATATGATAAAATCTGAGCCTCTAGACAATATATTTTGATCAAAACACATCTGTGCCCACCTACCCCTGCAAAGATGGTCTCAGGTCAGGCGGGTGCTACGCTAAACCTACCTATGCCATTAGGCATCTATGTTCAGGAGCGCAGACCCTGCACATATAGTGTGCTGCTCCTAGTCACCTATAGAGGTGACTAGGAGCAGCACACTATATGTGCAGGGTCTGCACTCCTGAACATCCAGCAACCAATGAGAGGAGGAGCAAGCACACCTACAGTATATGCTAAAAGAAAATAGAATGATCGGCACTGACAATATTCTTTGGTCTCGCAGAAAATGCTAATGTCAAATTAAAAATTTATTCACATCTATAATGCACATGATAAAACATCTAGATTGGCCAATACTGTTTAAATTACAATAGAAATTACAATATAAAATACTAGACCACCTGCATCTACAATCGGAAGGTCTTAGTGGCTAAATAAGTCACAATATACTAATATACAAAATAATCGCTGGTTTGTTGCAGAAAGTTCGTAATCAGACTCTGGTGGAGTAATAAATCAGATGGAAAGATTGCTTCGAAAAAATATTTTCGAATCGAAAAATATTTTCGAATGGAAAAAGGAGATGTATTGGGTATATAGGTACACAATGGCTGAATGCTTTCTCAGTTCTTGCTTATGTTCACACTCGAACCGTATTGCGGCGATAATTCAGATGAAGGGTGAATTCGGTATGGCCGCTTGGTTCACTGCAATATTTTAAATGGAAGGTAAAGTCAATCTAGCCAATTGGTTTGCGTTTTTTTCAGATACAAATCGATAAAGGATCTTATATCTATTGATTTTTATCTGAAAAAAATCGCAAACCAAGTGGCTAGATTGACTTCACCTTCCATTTAAATTATTGCAGTGAACCAAACGGCCATACCGAATTTTCCGTTCATCTGAATTATCGCCGCAATACGGTTCGAGTGTGAACATAAGCAAGAATTGAGCCATTGTGTACCCATATACCCAATACATCTCCTTTTTCCATTCGAAAATATTTTTTCAAAGCAATCTTTCCATCTGATTTATTACTCCACCAGAGTCTGATTGCGAACTTTCTGCAACAAACCAGCGATTATTTTGAATATTAGTATATTGTGACTTATTTAGTACGAAGACCTTACGATTGTAGATGTAGGTGGTCTAGTATTTTTTATTGTAATTTTAGCAGTATTGGCCAATCTAGATGTTTTATCATATGCGTTATAGATGTGAATACATTTTAAATTTGACATTAGCATTTTCTGCGTGACCCAAGTATATTGTGAGTGCCGGTCATTCTATTTTCTTTTAGCATTTATTAAGTAAACGGGTGTTTAAAGTTGACCGTGCACCCAGCCAGAATTCCCCACACAAAGTAGAGCCACTCATATCCGTGTTTCAATACACCTACAGTATATGTACCACCTAATCAAGGCGGTCTGTTTGATAGAAAGGGCAAAAGTGCACAGGAATGCTACTCCCGAAATAAAATAGGAGCACATTTACCCTTGAAGGTGCCACTCCGTCAAGCATATACTACAAAATAAACAAAAATCAGAGTGCCATGTGCCTATACATCAGTTTACTTTGAAATTTATAGAATTTTCATACCCTACAATTTAAGGATGTAGCACAAGTCTCATATCGCATAAGCTGGGCACAGAAATGCCATATCTGTGGAAAATGTACAATTTTCGTATGGTCATCTGCTCATTCATTTTTTGCAAAGCACCTGTAGTGTCAAAATGCTCATTTCACCCTTGATAAATACCTTGAGTGGTGTAGTTCCAAAAATGGGGCACTTCTCTGGGGTTAAATTTATTATTTCACCCCAGATCATCTACAGTCAGTGTGGTTCGTCAGGCTGCGCTCATTTTATAGTCAGTGCTGTCCGTCAGGAGGCATTCATCTTATAGTCAGTGCGGTCTGTCAGGCTGCGCTCATTATATAGTCAGTGCAGTCTGTCAGGAGGTGTTCATTTTATAGTCCGTGTGGGACACTATTTGGGAGAGAGGAGAAGGATATATTTAGTTAGACTTTAGTATTTAGCAGTCCCTATTACAGTTCCACATAATGTGTTATCAAACTTTCCTGTGATCCTGAATGACAAATTTGTCTAGCAATTTTACAGCATGGAGGATTTGGCATTGAGATTCTTGCTCAACTTACCCAGGCTTCTGACTAGCAAATCAAGATAGGTATTCTACAGCTCTGGTAATTTACCAATTCATAAATAGGCTGATCTTGAATTCTGCAGTCTGTGAAAAGTGGGTAACAATCTCTGTGGGGTGTTGATGGGGGCATACTGGCTATATAAAAACACACAATGACACCCTGATATATTGTGTGAATCTATCATAAGATAACAGGGCAATGTAATCTGTTATCACAGGTCAAGCTTTACAGTCTTCTCACCTAGCTTTTCCACAACTCTGAATGCCAACTTGAGCTAGCTATATGAAGCGGCTTATCACTACATAGCAAGGCAAATTTTGAATTCAGCAGTCTGGGAAAGCTTGGTAACAACCCCAGCAGAGATGTAATGGAGGCCACACTACATACATTCTGTATACACTATATCCATAAATATAGTATTAGGACAACCATGTGTGTATACTATATACACTTCTCACAAAAAGTTAGGAATATTTAGTGATATTATATCATGAAAGTAGGGCATTTAAGTTGAAGCATGCAATGGCTATTTCCTCATCTCAAAAATGTATTTAGACTAAAGCCAACAACAGTGGCTGGCCTCTAGGTGAGTGGGGGCCACGCTCCGGACCGCATCGCTTCCTTCTTCCAGGCTGGGGGCGGACCGTAACGGAGGGCAGGCTCCCTCATCCACGGGGCTACGTTCTGGCCGTCATTCACCGGCGGGGGGGGGGGGGCGGTGACTGCGCTCCCCTCCTCCCCCATCCACAGAGCTCCCGAGCACTGCCCTCCTCCGGCGGGGGGGCGGAGCCACGACGGTGGCGACGCTCCCCTCCTTCCCCGCTCGGAGGTCCCACAGTGTTTCACATTACCAGCGGGGGGCGGGGCCCACGATGGAGAGGGCCCCCTTCCCCTTTGATCTGGCCAGCGCCGCACTGCTTCCCCACGTGGTGGACGGACTCAGCCGGCGGTGGGTCGGCCCCCAAATGAAGGGGGCACCCCCGCACTGGGCGCCCTGCCAGGGAGCGAGTGCGGCGCCACGTGGCATACATTTTGTCCAGTGAAGGGGGGGCCGGGTCACATAAGGCCCCCCCCTGTCCCGACTCCCAGATGCCAGGGGGCTGCGCCATTTCCCCACGTGGTGGGTGTGCCTAGCCGGCGGCGGGTCGGCCCCTCAAGCAAGGGGGGCACCCCTGCACTGGGCACCCTGCCAGGGAGCGGCACGACCCCCCACGCGGCACGTCTTCAACCGGTGAAGGGTGGGGGCCGTGTCACATAAGGCCTCCCCCCTGTCCCGGCTCCCTGATGCCAGGGGGCTGCGCCGTTTCCCCACGTGGTGGGTGTGCCCAGCCGGCGGCGGGTCGGCCCCTCAAGCAAGGGGGGCACCCCTGCACTGGGCACCCTGCCAGGGAGCGGCGCGACATCCCACTCGGCAACATCCATTGACCAGTGCGGCGGGGCCCGTGTTCATTCGGGGGCCCCCCTACACCGGTTCAGGCCAGAGGGCTACGCTACTCCCCACGCGGTAGAAGTGCTCAGCCGGCAGGTGGGTCGGCCCTGGGCGAAGGAGGGCACCCCCGCACTGGGCACTCTACCAGGGAGCTGCGCAGCCCTCCACGTGGCTCACGTACCGTGTTGGTGTGGGGCGGAGGCCATTGCGCAAGGGGGTCCCCCCATTCGGGTCCACGGTGCCAGGGAGCTCCGCACTCCCCACGTGGTTATTGTGGAGGGATGCGGGGGGCGCATTGGCCACGCTCCGCATCTTCACTAAAGTCTGGCACGGGCCACCGTGCCGCTTAGATAGGCAGGGATCCGTGACAATGCCAGGAACGGTCGGGGGGAAACATGTTAGCCAGCGATTAACTCCCTTCTACCGGTCGCCTGCAGCTTACTGCCCACGTCCAGTCATTTCATGTTTTACCTGCATGGTTCCGCATGGCAGGCACGATCCACAGTTGACACCTTCATTGTTTTGCTTCCAGGTCCAAGTTTTGTCTTGATCTCATTCCGTGATTGTGGCTTGTCGGTAAGGTAGTAGGGGTACACGTTGGGGAGGGGAAAGGAAGTGCCCACAAGTGGGTTATGTGTCTCATGCACTATCTCACGTCCAGGTTGTGCTGTTTCACAAGCTTTCTGCGGTGGTCAGTGTAGATTTCTGAGTAGGTAAGTAGATCATATTTTCCCTGTGTTTGCATTTCTGGGTGGCGGTTCCTGGCCACTCCCTCACGGTTCCTCTGGTGTTTGTGTGCATAGTTACACGGGGGCAGTGCACCTTCTTCATGCTGCCAAACAGTTCACGGATGCTGGTGGTCGCCCAGTTCAGCCGTTCACTTACATTACTGTTTCCACAGCATCAGACATCGTCGAGGCGTCTGTGGATGAGAACATAGCAGGAATGTCTGAGGGGGGCAGTATACCGTCCCTACGAGCATGGACCATTCCCAAGCTCATGTCGGAGCTAACGAAGAAGGGCGTCCCTTTCCCGGCTTCTGCCAGGAAGGCAGAGTTGTATCGACTGTGGAAAGACTCTTTAGTGCCCAGTAGTGACGATCCCCCTATGACCACGGTGCAAACGTCACTTGCTCAGTTGCACGTCATGCTGAACATTCTGACATCGGCGGTCACTTCGATACAGACGCTGGTTGGAGTTAATCGAGTCTCACGGCTCGGTCGTTCCGGTTTCTGCCCCTGAGGTCCCGATCGCTACCAGCTCTGCTGTAGGGGATACCCGTACTGTCCAGGCCATCCCCAACGTGGCTCCATCTCATTTCGTCCCAATCAGCATCAGGAAAGACATTCTTGAGGGTAGGGATGTTAACCTCACTTCGTTGCTGATAGCCTCCAGGGACTTGTCTGACAACAAAGTCATAACTTGCGGGGAATTCTCGGTGGTGCTGAGAGGCCGTGACCACAGGCTTAACCGCAAGTTAACCACCCCGGAGTTCGTAATGGCGTTTAGCCTTTTTAGGGATGTCATATGTTCTGCCAGGCCGGACAGGAGGGAGGAACTCGATCTGTTCCTCTTTCGGGTTACAGAGTTGGGTTACAAGTATGGAGGAAATTCGTTTTACGACTATCATTGTTCGTTTTTAGCCAAAGCAGCAGCTGCGCTTTCTAAGTTCCAACATGTTACAGATTGGTCCAACCTAGATACAGAACTGTTCTGCAGGCACTTTGCAGGCCTGAAAGCTCCCTCCTGTTCCGCCTGTCAGTCCATCTTCCACTCCGTAGAGTGGTGCCACAAGTCAGCCGCCAGTACTTCATCGTACCCTTCCAGCTCGTCAGCTGGGCCACTCAATGTTTTCAGACCCCCCAGCTCCGTGGACAAGCTAGGCTGCCCCATTGTTCAGCTAGGTAGGGCCCAGATCTGTAACAATTACAATTACGCATCTTGTAATTTCGGGCAATGTCGTCTGTTGCACATCTGCACCAACTGTTTTAGGGCCCATCCCAGAGTCGCGTGCTCATCAAAGTCGGTGAAAAATTACATGAGTGTGGTCATTACAAGCTGCTTACAGGAATTCTTGCGAGGTCACCACAATCGAGGGTTCGTGCAGTTCCTGGTTTTAGGGTTTCACGAGGGCTTCCATACAGGGTTAGTCACGACTCCAGAATTCACGTATGAGTGCAAGAACCTTCAGTCTGCCCAGAGGAATCCCAATTCTGTAGACACACTGATAGAGTCCGAATTGAACAAAGGTTTTCTAGACTCACAGGACATGTCAGCCAGATTACCTTCGGACAAATTAGTGAGAATCAGTGGTCACTAAGGCTGATTTACAGTCACTACTGGGCATGTTAAATGTCGCTATGCGCATCATTCCGCAGGGAAGATCGTTCATATCCCGCCTGTTGGCGCTCCTGGCCACGGCCCCGGAGCAGGACAGCCCAGTGTGTCTGGATAGTCAGGCCTTAGCTGATCTCCACATGTGGGACCAATTTCTTTGTCAGTGGAATGGGTTGTCCTTGTTCATTCCCGAGTTGTCGTGTCAATCTCCTGTAGTCTTCTCAGATGCGGCTGCAAGCTCAGGTTTTGCCGCTATTTTTGGCACCCACTGGGTCGCAGGCGAATGGCCTGCCGAGGTGAGACAGATCCCAGGTTTCCTCCACACCTTGGCACTGTTCGAACTGTACCCCATTGTGGTAGCTGCCCACATATGGGGCAATCATTGGGTAAATCAGTCTGTTTTGTTCGTGTCTGACAATACAGCAGTGGTAGACATTGTAAACAGTGGGTCGTCTAAATCATCCCATGTCATGTGTCTATTAAGACGATTAGTGCAACTCTCCCTACATTACCATTTCCATGTCCATAGTGCGCATGTGCCAGGTTCGCAGATGGCAGATGTAGCGGGCGCTACCGTCCCTCCTCACGAATCCTTAATCCTAGCGTGACCAATCACCTAGAGACGGCCCACGCCTTGATATCCAAGTCCCTTTCCCCTAACACCACCAGGGCATACAACACCGGGTGGAAGGCGTTTTGCAAGTTTCAGAGGGAATGTCCTCAGGGGGAATCCAGTTTTGTAGAGTACATCCTGGCTTTCATTGGCTACTGCCACTCAGAACTCAAGCTCTCCCACAACACGGTGAGGTCATACTTGTCGGGAGTGCAACATTTCCTCTCAATCAGTCATCCCGAACGGGCATCGGTGTTCTCCATGCATGCCGTCAGAGCCGCACTTAAGGGTTTGAGCAAATGCGGGCCCCAAGGCCAAGTGCGTAGGCAGGCTGTCACCGGGCTCCTTTTCCGTAGACTGTCTGGCGTCCTGGATAGAAATCCTTTTGGGGTTCTACCTAGCCTGGTGCTCAAATCCACCATCTATCTAGCTTTCTATGGCTTCTTGAGGCCTGGGGAGTTCACTTGTTCTCCCAGCGGCAGCAGGTTTCTCACAGTCGGCCAGCTGGTCCAAAACGCCGAAGGTTACGTGCTGCTGCTGAGGACGTCTAAAACCTCACAGATGGGCCCCCCAGTCCCGGTGTCCTATTTCCCTATGTCTCATCAATGGTGCCCTGTCACAGTTCTCCGTCAGCTACTATCAGCCTTGCCAGGGTCCGGCCCAAACAGTCCACTGTTGCCCTTTGGGGTGGCACCACTCACCACCCATCAGTTTGTGTCCCACGTACGCTCCCTAGTAGCCAACTTGGGCGGCGACCCCACCTCGATCTCGGGACATTCATTCCGCATAGGTGTAGCATCCGCGGCCTCCATGAACCAGGTGCCAGCGCATGTCATTCGGAAATTAGGACGTTGGTGCTCCACGTGTTTTAACCGTTACGTACCTCACCCCGAAACTGAAATGTCAATGGCTTTCTAGAGTCTGGTTTTGTAATTACGTTATAATAAATTACTCCTGCCAATCGGTATGCCTTTTTGCCCTCTTTCAGGCGTCCCTCCACGACGCTTTTGCGGCACAACTCTAACCGCTTAAGAGTAGGGTATCTCAGGTAGGACTCGGTACGTTCATGGTTGCCACGACCACAAGTATCAATTCTACTCGAACCAAAGTAGCAGAGCGTGGGAACAACAGCGAAAGAGCATATACAATCCATAAATATTGCGGCATTATACATTTTACGTTCAATACGTTTTTATTGTCAGAGTACATGCTCAATGAACAGTCATACATATCCAAATTGTATAAAAGAATTCAAGCAATAACTCCACTTTTTTGTTATATGAAGAAAGAGCTAACATAACAAATAAAGCTGAATTAACACAAAATACAAAGTAGAGTCAGTGTCAGGTCTCATAATCACAATCACATATGTAAGCACTCACATATATATAAGCATGTGCTGAACATTTCACGTAACACTACATACACGCAGGGTTCAATTAAGCATAGACCGTTCCTAGCTTTCGCCCTTCTGAGAGACTACCCCAATCCCATTCTCCCCGACAATGACGGGTCCAGACCTCTTCAGAGCTCCCAAGCCTGTATATGTCGAACAACTCGGAAGGTCTGATGTGCTAACATATATTCATATGATCTTGTTACATCCACCATTCCGATGATCTCCCTCATATCAGGGATAATGTCAGTCTTCCAATTCCTCGTAATTGCTAGTTTGGTGGCAATCAGTATGTGGATCACAATAGTCCTAAACTTGGGTAAAAATTTGTCCAGATCTATAAATAACAAGGCTAGTGCTGGGTCCGGAGAGATCTGGTAACCCACAATCTCAGAGATCTTATCAAATGCCCTTTCCCAGAGAGTAGCAACCTTCGAACAGGACCATAAAATATGTAGCAAAGTCCCTTTAGAACTACAACCCCTCCAACAAAGCATGCTTACATTTGGAAAAAATGTGTGCAGTCTAAATGGCGTAAAATACCATCGGAGGGTGGTCTTGATAAATGCTTCAAGGTGCGATACGCAGATAAGGGTTGAGGTGGCTAATTTGTTAGCCGTTTTCCATTGCAATAAAGTAATGGGCCTTCCCAAGTCTGACTCCCAAGCCAGAAGTGGAGCCGTTTTAAGAAATTGATCCTTATCCCCCAGGTACCTATATAGGAATCTGATTCCTGTAAATACCGTGTCTGATGCAGACCATCTAATTAATAGCTGGGAATGACTTTTTATAACGAAGGATGGATTGTTTCCTAAAATGTGTCTAATCTTAAGGTACTGAAAGACCTCCTTACTGGGAATTTGGAAGGATTGCCTAATAATTTCAAACGATTTCAAGGCTGTCCCCGACACCAGATCTGCTACTGTATTAATCCCCCTATCTTTCCATTCTTTTAACTGAAGATCCGTGGAAAAGCACTGGAGAGATTCTATCGGGGTAATATGCGCCATTGATCCCACCGTGTGCGATCCTTTGTCATGGTAAGATTTCCATAACGCCAATGACGTAGACACAAAGTATGCAGGTTGAATGCCCATATAATCATCATGCAACGCCACCATTAAAAGGGCACGCAAGTTCCTTCCTGGGGTTTGTGACTGCTCTATATGTACCCAATGCCTTTCCACATTGCCTTTCCACCACTCCCTCAACTGGCTGATTCTGGAAGCCAAAAAATAATCATAAATATTAGGCAGCCCTAGACCCCCTGATTTTTTATGTTTGTACATAATACTCCTCGCAATCCTTGGCCTATGCCCATTCCAAATGAAACCATTCAGCATCTTATTAATAGCGTTGAAAAAAGTCACTGGAATGGGAATAGGAATGGTACTGAATAAGTATAACAATTTCGGGAGTGTGTGCTGTTGGAACGCTGCGATGCGCCCCACCCAGGGTAACTCCGATTTAGCCATATTGGTGAGTTCTAGTTGGAGTGGTTGTATAAGAGGCGGGAAATTTGCCTTATACAATTCTTGAGGGGTAGTTGTCACCTTAAAACCTAGGTATTGGACTGAAGACTCTTGCCAGTCCAAGGCAAATTCTGTCTTCATTTGGGACAATAAAGGCTCAGGTATACCTAGCGGGAGGGCCTGGGATTTACTTTCGTTCACTTTGTAATATGAGAGGACTCCATAGGAGCGGATAAGGTCCATAACCTTCCTCAGAGATATCATAGGGTTTGTAAAAGACAATATGATATCATCCGCGTACATGGATATACAGTGTTGCCTGCTCCCAACACCAACCCCCGTCACCCCAATATCTTGACGGATTGCTTGCGCCAAGGGTTCTAAAGATAGGATAAAGATCAGCGGCGACAGGGGGCACCCCTGCCTCGTGCCATTAGACAATGCGAACGGGTCAGATAACACTCCGTTGGCTAATATCCTAGCCGATGGGTTTGAATATAGGACCTGGATGGCTCGTACAATAGGTTCCGGAAAGCCCATTTTATATAGTACCGAGAAGACAAACGACCAATTGACACGGTCGAAAGCCTTCTCGGCATCTAGTGTGACCAACAGTGTCGGTATTCTCATGCGATTCACGTAATCAACAAGGTTCAATATTCTCCTGGAATTGTCAGTAATCTGACGCCCTTTCACGAACCCGACCTGATCTGGGTCTATCAGAGTGGGGACAATATCTGTTAGGCGAGCCGCTAAAATTTTTGCATAGATCTTTAAATCTGTATTGAGCAAGGAAATAGGACGGAAATTTTGAGGAATGGAAGGCTCCTTCCCTGGCTTAGGTAAAGTGACAATGACCGCCTCCAACATTTCTTTGGGCATATTACCTGTTGTCATGGCACGAGACAGTGATGCCTGCAAGTGAGGGAGCAAGCTATCCATAAATATTTTGTAATAGGAATTCGGGAGACCGTCCGGTCCAGGGCTTTTGTTGTGTGGTAAGCTTTTAATTACTTTTAAAATCTCTTCCTGCGAAATAGGGTCAGAAAGAGGTCTTGTGAGAGTCCTCCAATGAAGGGATTGCCAAAGTGTTCAAAAACTCATCAATATTCTCTGGAGAAGCAGGGATAAAACCCGGTTCAACTCTCAAATTGTATAGTTGATGGTAATAAGACATAAATCTATTAGCTATAGATTTAGGATCATATAACTTATATGACTTGGAGGAATCCCACAAGAATGGTATTTTCGATTTTAGGGCTCTCGCTTTGACTCTGCTTGCCAATAATTTCCCCGCTTTATTAGCCTGCGAATAATATCTAGCCTTCATTCTTTTAAGCGAGAGTTCATAGGAATGTAAATAACTTTCCCTTAGTTGGAGTCTAAGAATTCTAAGCTTATCAGAGAGTTCAACCGAGGGAGAGGATTTTTTTTTTTTTTCCGTTGTCTGAATTTGCTGTAATATATCGGACTGGTGTTTTTCTCTCAATTTCCTATGCCTATGACCTATCTTCAATAATATTCCTCTTATAAACGCCTTGTGGGCCGTCCACACAATCAAAGGGTCTGGACCTGAATTGACATTGAATCGAAAATATTCAAGTAATGCTTCCTTTATCTCTGAATTGTATTTATCATTAGCCAAAATAAATTAATTAGCCCTCCACATAGGGTTCGGAGGCGAAGTGAATTCTTCTGATAATGATATGGATATTGGAGCATGGTCCGACCACGTAATTGTTCCTATAGAGGAACCAGTAGATGAGTCTAAGGTAGTTCTATCAGCCAATATCAGATCAATACGGGAATAGGACTTATGCGCAGGCGAATAATAAGAGAAATCTTTTTCCGATGCGTGGTGGATACGCCAAACATCAAACAAAGAGTTTGCAAGCAGAGTCTGAGCAAGAGACACGGGGCTATGTCTTGTAACAGAGGAGGAATCTTGAAGTGGGTCAAGGACCATATTGAAATCCCCACAGATTAAAACTCTCCCTTCTCTCACAGATTGAACTTTTTTGAAGAGTCTATTCAAAAATCTCAAGGGACGGATATTTGGAGTATACACCCCCACTACGGTATAAGGAATGTTATTAATGCAGCACACATGTATAATATAGCGACCCCCTTCGTCCACCAACGTTATTTTCTCTACATAAGCAACAGAATTTTTTATCGCCAACATTACCCCACGTTTTTTACTCGCTCCATGAGCCTGGAGAATTATCAGAAACGCAGGATGTTTCAGCCTCTCTTTGTCTGCTGCAACTATATGTGTCTCCTGCACACAGAATATATCACATTTAGTCAGGATGGCCTCTCTCCACATCATCCGTCGCTTAAAAATGGGCTGTTAAGACCGCGAACGTTCAATGAGACTAATTTAAGCACCATTTTTAATGTTGGTAAAAGGCTTATGAAAAGCTGCCCGGACGACGTGGAGAGAACCGCACCACGACACCAGCGAAACACTCAGCTGTGATACAAAGAATTGACCCGACTCTAGTAAGGTAAAATAATAACAGAATAAAAACAAAAACCTGCAAAACCAAAACATACTGCCCGAGTAATAGGGCAAGAATAGAGTAGCACAATGGTTAAAACTCACAATCCCTTGCGAATCAATTGGGGGAAATACAGTCTTGCCTACTGCCTGGAGACACATAGTAGGTAGAGCATGTCCTTGCTCCACAGTAAGCTGGGTACTTGTAAAACCACTCAACGGTGTTTTTTCTGGCGGCGACTCTCAACCCGGTGCCATTCACCTTCTGCATCAACGCGCTGGTTTTGTGTTGCCGGAGGGACGTCTTCCACCGAAATGTCCCAGTTAGCCAGGATCGCTTTCCCCTCCTCAGCCGAGCGGATAACATGTAAAACCCCATTCTTTTGGATTAGTACCTTCACTGGGTATCCCCATCTATGCAAAATGGAGTGTGATCGCAGCGCCGCGGTAATGGGCGCAAGCTTGCGGCGAAGCTGGAGGGTTGCCATAGATAAATCCGCAAATAGCTTCACTGGTTGATACGGATCCGGCAAGGTATCATTTTTCCGTGCTGCCAGCAGGATTTCCTCTTTAATATGGAAAAAGTGGATGCGGGCTAATACATCCCGAGGAGTGTCATCAGGAAGGTGTTTAGGTTTAGCGATTCTATGCGCTCGGTCTATGATTAGATCTTGCTCTGTACTCTCTGGTAAGAGGATTATGAATAGCTTTTTAATATAAGCCTGCAGCTCCGATGGTTGGATTGCTTCTGGTACACCTCTCAATTTCAGGTTGATCTTTGTCATCTTTGTCTCTGTCTTGGCCAAAGAAAAACTCCAACTTCCCTTGCTTCTTCATACTTCTCTTGCCTCTTGTCATCATCAGGGAAGTTGCCGGCACCAGTCGGTACCAATGGTGACACTGCAGCGACTTTGTTGAGGGTTTAGCTTGACTAACACGCTTTGCTGGAGCAGGAGCTCTGAGTTCAAGCGGCCATACTCCTCGGCTCCTTGGCCACGCCCCGGCATTATACATTTTAGGCTACTTTCACACTAGCGTTCGATCGGATCCGTTCTGATCATATTAATGCAGACGGAGGCTCCGTTCAGAACAGATCCGTCCAGACAGATCCGCTTGAAGATTGAGCCATATTGTGGCATCTTCAAACGGATCCGTCCCCATTGACTTACATTGTAAGTCTGGACGGATCCGCACGGCCAGGCGGACACCCGAACACTGCAAGCAGCGTTCAGGTGTCCGCCTGCTGAGTGGAGCGGAGGCTGAACGCCGCCAGACTGATGCAGTCTGAGCGGATCCGCATCCATTCAGACTGCATCAGGGCTGGATGGAAGCGTTCGGGTCTGCTCGTGAGCCCCTTCAAACGGAGCTCACGAGCGGACAGCCGAACGCTAGTGTGAAACTAGCCTTACTGAATAACGCAGTGGCTGTGCTACATTTTTTATTACATTTAATTACAAAAGTATTCAGATCCATGTGTTGGTTTGAAAACTGTAGAATATATTTCATGGGACACCCCCTTTAACATTTTCTCTTTTTAATATAAAACAAATAAAAGCTTTATTTGTAAAACACACAGACTTTTTTTGGCAGTGAAGATACCCATACAGCCAGAACACAGCATTTGCCCACCTAGGCTGCAAAAAAGTGTCACACATCTGGTATCGCCGTACTCAGGAGAAGTTGGGAAATGTGTTTTGGGGTGTCATTTTACATATACCCATGCTGGGTGAGAGAAATATCTTGGCAAAAGACAACTTTTCCATTTTTTTTTATACAAAGTTGGCATTTGACCAAGATATTTATCTCACCCAGCATGGGTATATGTAAAATTACACCCCAAAACACATTCCTCAACTTCTCCTGAGTATGGCGATACCACATGTGTGACACTTTTTTGCAGCCTAGATACGCAAAGGTGCCCAAATTCCTTTTAGGAGGGCATTTTTAGACATTTGGATCCCAGACTTCTTCTCATGCTTTAGGGCCCCTAAAAATCCAGGGCAGTATAAATACCCCACATGTGACCCCACTTTGGAAAGAAGACACCCCAAGGTATTCAATGAGGGGCCTAGCGAGTTCATAGAATTTTTTTATTTTGGCCTCTGGGCTGAAAGAAAAAAATGAACAGCACAGATTTCTTCATTCGCATCGATCAATGTGGATGAAAAAATCTCTGCCAAAAAAAAAAAAAGGACGGGAAAGGCGTCCGCCCAACATCCATACCCACTTAGCTCGTATGCCCTGGCAAACCAGATTTCTCCATTCATATCAATCGATGTGGATGAATAAATCATTGCCGGGATTTTTTTTTTATATACAAAGTGTTTGCCAAAGCATAGGAACATCGCCTCCTCCTCAGCTCATATGCCTCGGCAAACGTATCTTTTACTGTAGAGGAGAAATCTCGTCTTGCAGCGCCGCATACACTGACTTGTGTGTAATCTGACAGCAGCGCAATGCTTCTGTCAGAATGCACATCAGTGCTGCAGCTAGTCAATCGGTTGGTCCACCTGGAAGGTAAAAAAAAAAACAAACAGGCCGCAACGCAATAATTTTATTAACTTTGGAACAGAACATATAAACTTTAACTTTTTGAACTGGTGATTTTTTTTTTTTTTTTTACCTTTATAGAACAAACCTCTCCTTCCCCATGGGACAATGTGCAAAGCGCAAATCGCCCAAAGATGTGGCGAAGTGCGTTATGCACTTTGTCCCAGGTGAAAGGAGACGTTTGCAGCAGCTCTGTGTCAATGGGCCCTAATAGCCCTGTGTGCCTGTCCTGGTAAGATGATCCCTATGCTAGGTGTACCTGTGTGTGGTACTTCCGGAAACACTCCCCTAAGCATAGGGCAGGGTGGTCAGGGCAGTCAGGACAGAAATAGCGGGTGTTGCGCCTTATTCCACTCCTGCTACAGACACAACATCTTTTTCGGGGTGACGGTTGGGTTGAGGTACCGGCAACGACATTGGGGAAATGTCGCTCGTGTAGACGGCTAACTACACTGGTGGATGGGGCCACGGAACCTCCTGGGTACAGGAGGTTCTCGATGATGTCTTCCTGAAATTTGAGGAAGGATCGTGTTCTCCCAGCCTTACTGTAGAGAACAAAACTATTATACAGAGCCAATTGAATCAAATATACAGACACCTTCTTATACCAGCGTATGGTTCTGCGGGAAACTAAATATGGAGACAACATCTGGTTATTGAAGTCCACCCCTCCCATGTGAAGGTTATAGTGGTGGACTGAGAGGGGCTTTTCAATGACACGGGTTGCTCACTCAATTTGGATTGTCGTGTCTGCGTGAATGGAGGAGAGCATGTAAACGTCACGCTTGTCTCTCCATTTCACCGCGAGCAGTTCTTCGTTACACAAGGCAGCCCTCTCCCCCCTTGCAAGACGGGTGGTAACGAGCCGTTGGGGGAAGCCCACGCAACTAGTTCGCGCTGTGCCACAGGCGCCAATCTGGCGCCAAACAAATGCCTGAAAAGGGCCAAACTTGTGTAGAAATTGTCCACATAAAGATGGTACCCCTTGCCGAATAAGGGTGACACCAAGTCCCAGACTGTCTTCCCACTGCTCCCCAGGTAGTCAGGGCAACCGACCGGCTCCAGGGTCTGATCTTTACCCTCATAGACACGAAATTTGTGGGTATAGCCTGTGGCCCTTTCACAGAGCTTATACAATTTGACCCCATACGGGGCTTGCTTGCTTGGGATGTATTGTTTGAAGCCAAGGCGCCCGGTAAAATGTATTAGGGACTCGTCTACACAGATGTTTTGCTCTGGGGTATACAAATCTGCAAATTTCTGGTTGAAATGGTCTATGAGGGGCTGAATTTTGTGGAGCCGGTCAAAAGCTGGGTGGCCTCTGGGACAAGAGGTGCTATTTTCACTAAAGTGCAGGAAACGCAGGATGGCCTCAAAATGTGCCCTGGACATAGCAGCAGAGAACATGGGCGTGTGATGAATTGGGTTCGTGGACCAATATGACCGCAATTCATGCTTTTTGGTTAGACCTATGTTGAGGAGAAGGCCCAGAAAAGTTTTAAATTCGGAAACTTGGACTGGTTTCCACCGGAAAGGCTGGACATAAAAGCTTCCCGGGTTGGCGGTTATAAATTTTGTGGCATACTGGTCCAAGAGCTCCGCAGTCAAGAACAGCTCAAAAAATCCCAGGGCCGAACCGATCTGAGCTGTCTCAACCCAAACTCCAGACTGGGCGGTGAAAGGGGGAACTACAGGTGCGGCTGAAGTTGGGGACTGCCAATCAGGGTTTGCCAGCACCTCAGGGATTCTAGGGGGTCTACGGGCCCGTCTTTGCGGTGGCTGCGACGGGGTAACTAATGCACGTGCCACCGTACCAGCTTCAACTGCCCTTCTGGTGCTCGCCACTTCACCATGTTGTACGGCAGTGCTTGTACTAGGTCCAGGGAGGGCTGCGCTGCTGGTGTATGCCTCACCACGTAATCCGACAGCGCCAGTCCCACTCTGCTGCCCTTGAAGCGGATCCTGCGCAACCTGTGGTCTAGCGACACGGGGCCGGGTACGCCTGGTGCTATCAGGGACCTCAACCTCCTCGTCCGAACTTTGGGCCAGAGTGCCACTGCTTTCTACAGGTTCATATTCTGACCCGCTAGATTCGTCAGATGAGGGTTCCCATTCCTCATCCGACTGGGTCAGAAGCCTGTAGGCCTCTTCAGAAGAATACCCCCTGTTTGACATTTGGGCAACTAAATTTAGGGGTATTCCCTGAGACTACCCAAGAAAAAAAGCAAGCCTGTCTTACAAATGGGAGGCTAGCGAAGTACCGGAGGCCGCTGCGGTTGATAAAAAATATCAAAACTGATTTTTTTTTTTATCGCCGCAGCGCGTGTAAAGTGAATGTGCAGTGATAAAACAAAAAAGATTTTTTGTCACTGCGGTGGGGCGGGTGTGGGCGAATGCGACCGATCAGGCCTGATCGGCAAACACTGCGTTTTGGGTGGAGGGCGAACTAAAGTGACACTAATACTATTATAGATCTGACTGTGATCAGTTTTGATCACACCCAGATACTATAAAAGTACAAATGCTGATTAGCGATACGCTAATCAGCGAATAAGGGACTGCGGTGCAGTGGGCTGGGCGCTAACTGATCACTAAACTACCTAACCAAGGGGCCTAAACTATCCTAAAACCTAACGGTCAATACCAGTGGGAAAAAAAAGTGACAGTTTACACTGATCACTTTTTTCCTTTCACTAGTGATTGACAGGGGCGATCAAAGGGTTAATTGGGGTGCAGGGGGTGATCTGGGGCTAGTGTGTGGTGTTTGGTGTACTCACTGTGAAGCCTGCTCCTCTGCTGGATCCAACCGACCAAAAGGACCAGCAGAGGAGCAGGGCAGCCATATAACAGATCATATTTACTAATATGATCTGTTATCTGGCCTTTGATTGGATTTTTTAAAAATCATCAGCTTGCCAGCCGCGATCATTGGCTGGCAAGCTGATGACGCGACCCCCCTTGAAGAAACGCCGGCCCGCATTGCGCATGCGCGGGCCGGCTAAGCGCATCATCTCGCGTTTTGCGAGATGACGCGCCAATGTGTGACTGTGCGCAGCGCTGCCGCCTCCGGACCGTGGATCTGCGTTAGGCGCTCCGCAGGCGGTTAAGGAAAGCTAGTTTGCATCAGAGGCCTGTTCTGCAATTTGGATCAAAGTATTAAAGAAGGCTCAAAACAAAGATGTGGAGTTGTAGGTCACTGTGATTCTAGGCTGCCAGGTTAGTCATCCACAGGGCATATAGGCTACTGGAGATAAGCCCTTTCAGCTAACAAAGCAGTGTGCTAGGTAAGACCATGATGGGACAGCACCCCTTTAAGCATAAAAAGCTCATGTGATGCTCCCCAAACATATGGCTGGTCCTGAACCTAGAAGCTTACGCCTCCTAATTTACAGATTTGTCAATCTTCGATTTTATGTGAAGGTTTTCATTCATCCAATTCATGAAATATCAGTAGTAGTAGGTCAGAGCAACTGGACTTCTTTTTTCTCTTTCACAAGTCATTCGACTGGATGACTTAGAAATTCTAATTGAGAAAAGTCAGTTGGTTGACTAGCAAAATGTCTTCAAGAGAAAATACTAATCCAGTTGCTCTGACTTATTACTGCTGATAATATTTGATTGTCATTCCCACAGAAAATAAAGATAAAGATGAACAATAGCGCAGTAATTTAACAGATAGTTGGTATTGTTCCATTTGGCAAAAACGACCTCCAGCAGGCGTTTCTTTTAACCTTCTACAGTCTCTGACTTGTGCAATGTTTGGCAAATTTCTTGCATGTACAGGTTTCTAATCCCCCACAGGGTCTTGTTGGCACGTACAGCAGATCTGTGTTTTGAGTTGGCATTGAATATGTTGTTGTGATGGTCAATGGACTCACATTATCCTCACATGCCTCTGGTATAATGAGGATTTTACAGTGTATTCTATGAGTCTGTGATGCAGCAAATTATCCTCAAACTATAACGTTCCCATCATCATGTGGTTCTTTTGCCAAACATTCACTGCCTGTCCCAAAAAAATGTTGCCACCTGGATTTAACTAAGCAAATAGTTATGAGCCTCCTATCGGATAATTACTGCATGGGCGATTATCTTTCAGCTGGCAATAAGTTATTTAACCCCAACTTGTGCAATGAGTTGCTTCTCATGTCTTAAACAACCATGTCGAAAGACACATCTCGTGGTCGTGGAAAAGATGTTAGTCTGTTTGAGACGGGTCAAATCATTGGCATGCATCAAGCAGAGAAAACATCTAAGGAGATTACAGAAACTACAAACCGGATTCCAAAAAAGTTGGGACACTATACAAATCGTGAATAAAAACTGAATGCAACGATGTGGAGGTGCCAACTTCTAATATTTTTTTTTCAGAATAGAACATAAATCACGGAACAAAAGTTTAAACTGAGAAAATGTACCATTTTAAGGGAAAAATATGTTGAATCAGAATTTCATGGTGTCAACAAATCCCAGAAAAGTTGGGACAAGGCCATTTTCACCACTGTGTGGCATCTCCCCTTCTTCTTACAACACTCAACAGACGTCTGGGGACCGAGGAGACCAGTTTCTCAAGTTTAGAAATAGGAATGCTCTCCCATTCTTGTCTAATACAGGCCTCTAACTGTTCAATCGTCTTGGGCCTTCTTTGTTGCACCTTCCTTTTTATGATGTGCCAATTGTTCTCTGTAGGTGAAAGATCTGGACTACAGACTGGCCATTTCAGTACCCGGATCCTTCTCCTACACAGCCATGATGTTGTGATTGATGCAGAATGTGTTCTGCCATTATCTTGTTGAAAAATGCAGGGTCTTCCCTGAAAGAGATGACGTCTGGATGGGAGCATATGTTGTTCTAGAACCTGAATATATTTTTCTGCATTGATGGTGCCTTTCCAGACATGCAAGCTGCCCATGCCACACGCACTCATGCAACCCCATACCATCAGAGATGCAGGCTTCTGAACTGAGCGTAGATAGCAACTTGGGTTGTCCTTGTCCTCTTTGGTCCGGATGACATGGCATCCCAGATTTCCAAAAAGAACTTTGAATTGTGACTCGTCTGACCACAGAACAGTCTTCCATTTTGCCACACTCCATTTTAAATGATCCCTGGCCCAGTGAAAACGCCTGAGCTTGTGGATCTTGCTTAGAAATGGCTTTTTCTTTGCACTGTAGAGTTTCAGCTGGCAACGGCAGATGGCACGGTGGAATGTGTTCACTGACAATGGTTTCTGGAAGTATTCCTGAGCCCATTCTGTGATTTCCTTTACAGTAGCATTCCTGTTTGTGGTGCAGTGTCGTTTAAGGGCCCGGAAATCACGGGCATCCAGTATGGTTTTACGGCCTTGACCCTTACGCACAGAGATTGTTCCAGATTCTCTGAATCTTCGGATGATGTTATGCACAGTTGATGATGATAGATGCAAAGTCTTTGGAATTTTTCGCTGGGTAACACCTTTCTGATATTGCTCCACAATCTTTCTGCGCAACATTGTGGGAATTGGTGATCCTCTACCCATCTTGGCTTCTGAGAGACACTGCCACTCTGAGAAGCTCTTTTTATACCCAATCATGTTGCCAATTGACCTAATTAGTGTTAATTGGTCTTCCAGGTCTTCGTTATGCTAAAATTAACTTTTTCCAGACTCTTATTGCTACTTGTCCCAACTTTTTGGGGATTTGTTGACACCGTGAAAATTTGAATCAACGTATTTTTCCTTTAAAATGATACATTTACTCGGATTAAACGTTTGATCTGTCATCTACGTTCTATTACAAATAAAATATTGACATTTGCCATCTCCACATCATTGCATTCAGTTTTTATTCACAATTTGTTTAGTGTCCCAACTTTTTGGGAATCCGGTTTGTGTGTGTGTGTATATATATATATATATATATATATATACAGTACAGACCAAAAGTTTGGACACACCTTCTCATTCAACTAGTTTTCTTTATTTTCATTGACTATGAAAATTGTAGATTCACACTGAATGCATCAAAACTATGAATTAACACATGTGGAATTGGATACATAACAAAAAAGTGTGAACAACTGAAAATATGTCATATTCTAGGTTCTTCAAAGTAGCCACCTTTTGCTTTTATTACTGCTTTGCACACTCTTGGCATTCTCTTGATGAGCTTCAAGAGGTAGTCACCTGAAATGGTTTTCACTTCACAGTTGTGCCCTGTCAGGTTTAATAACTGGGATTTCTTGCCTTATAAATGGGGTTGGGACCATCAGTTGCGTTGTGGAGAAGTCAGGTGGATACACAGCTGATAGTCCTACTGAATAGACTGTTAGAATTTGTATTATGGCAAGAAAAAAGCAGCTAAGTAAAGAAAAACAAGTGGCCATCATTACTTTAAGAAATGAAGGTCAGTCCGTCCGAAAAATTGTGAAAACTTTGAAAGTGTCCCCAAGTGCAGTCACAAAAACCATCAAGCGCTACAAAGAAACCGGCTCACAAGCGGACCGCCCCAGGAAAGGAAGACCAAGAGTCACCTCTGCTGCGGAGGATAAGTTCATCAGAGTCACCAGCCTCAGAAATCGCAGGTTAACAGCAGCTCAGATTAGAGACCAGGTCAATACCACACAGAGTTCTAGCAGCAGACACATCTCTAGAACAACTGTTAGGAGGAGACTGTGCTAATCAGGCCTTCATGGTAGAATATCTGGTAGGAAACCACTGCTAAGGACAGGCAACAAGCAGAAGAGACTTGTTTGGGCTAAAGAACACAAGGAATGGACATTAGACCAGTGGAAATCTGTACTTTGGTCTGATGAGTCCAAATTTGAGATCTTTGGATTGAACCACCGTGTCTTTGTGCGACGCAGAAAAGGTGAACGAATGGACTCTACATGCCTGGTTCCTACTGTGAAGCATAGTGGGGTAGAAGGTGTGATGGTGTGGGGGTGCTTTGCTGGTGACACTGTTGGGGATTTATTCAAAATTGAAGGCATACTGAACCAGCATGGCTACCACTGCATCTTGCAGCTATTCCATCCGGTTTGCGTTTAGTTGGACCATGATCATTTATTTTTCAACAGGACAATGACCCCAAACACACCTCCAGGCTGTGTAAGGGCTATTTGACCATGCAGGAGAGTGATGGGGTGCTGCGCCAGATGACCTGGCCTCCACAGTCACCGGACCTGAACCCAATCAAGATAGTTTGGGGTGAGCTGGACCGCAGAGTGAAGGCAAAAGGGCCAACAAGTGCAAAGCATCTCTGGGAACTCCTTCAAGACTGTTGGAAGACCATTTCAGGTGACTACCTCTTGAAGCTCATCAAGAGAATGCCCTGAGTGTGCAAAGCAGTAATCAAAGCAAAAGGTGGCTACTTTGAGGGAACCTAGAATATGACATATTTTCAGTTGTTTCACACTTTTTTGTTATGTATATAATTCCGGTAAGGAACCTATGTATAGCCCAAACAAAGTTCAGGGCCCATCCCTAATTAAAGCATAGAAAACCGACCAAAAGGAGTGAGTCAAGTCTGTTGCAAATAATACCAATAGTACTAGAATAGTCCCAAAATATAAAAATGTATATAATTCCACGTGTTAATTCATAGTTTGGATGCCTTCAGTGTGAATCTACAATTTTCATAGTCATGAAAATAAAGAAAACTCATTGAATGAGAAGGTGTGTCCAAACTTTTATATTTATATATATATATATATATAAAATGATGCTCCTGTTTGTTTATTCTGCGTTACTAGGACTTATTAGAATACGCGTTTTAGGGCTCTTTCACATCTGCGTTCTTTTCTTCCGGCATAGAGTTCCGTCGTCGGGGCTCTATGCCGGAAGAATCCTGATCAGTTTTATCCTAATGCATTCTGAATGGAGTGAAATCCGTTCAGGATGCATCAGGATGTCTTCAGTTCCGGAACGGAACGTTTTTTGGCCGGAGAAAATACCGCAGCATGCTGCGCTTTTTGCTCCGGCCAAAAATCCTGAACAATTGCCGCAAGGCCGGATCCGGAATTAATGCCCATTGAAAGGCATTGATCCGGATCCTGCCTTAAGCTAAACGTCGTTTTGGCGCATTGCCGGATCCGACGTTTAGCTTTTTCTCAATGTTTACCATGGCTGCCGGGACGCTAAAGTCCTGGCAGACATGGTAAAGGGGAGCAGGGGAGCAGTATACTTACGATCCGTGCGGCTCCCGGGGCGCTGCAGAGTGACGTCAGGGCGCTCCAAGCGCATGGATCACATGATCGCATGGCACGTCATCCATGCGCATGGGGCGCTCTGACGTCATTCTGAAGCGCCCCGGGAGCCGCGCGGACTGTAAGTATACCGCTCCCCGCTCCTACTATGGCAACCAGGACTTTAATAGCGTCCTGGCTGCCATAGTAACACTGAAAGCATTTTGAAGACGGATCCATCTTCAAATGCTTTCAGTACACTTGCGTTTTTCCGGATCCGGCGTGTAATTTCGGCAAGTGGAGTACACGCCGGATCCGGACAACGCAAGTGTGAAAGAGGCCTTACTGAGAATTCATTTTGGGCTAGGCTTACTAGCTGCCCTTGATGTGTAATATTTAACATCGATTGACTCTATTTTAATTGATTTATTTATTTTATTTGCATTTTATTCTATATTTTTCTTATATATACTTCTCTCCAACTGTGTGGGGATCCATTTGGCTTTGGCCTTTTTGTTGTATCTCTTTAGACTTGAAAAAAGAGTTATAAACTCCGAAACGCGTTGTCCACTGAATATAATAAATAGCATCTATACCAAAATTCTCTGAATCCAGGTCGTCTTTGTGCACCAAAGAGGTACCCACACCGTGTGCTAGCACACAAACGATTCATCACTTGCTATGTGTTTAGGACAGGTATTCTGTGTACTATTAGGATTGCGGCCATTTTATTTCCCTTGATGATTGCTCCCCAGACAAAATTAGGTATTTGGGAATATATTTATAATAAAGTAATATTCAATTTTTTTTTTTTCACTTTCTTAATTCCCAGAGAACCCCATAAATATATGTGCCCCCAAATGTCCAATTGTTTGGCTAATGTTTTTAGCCCTTTACCAGACTCATTGGCACTTCTTCTAAAGGAGTCAATTAAAACTATTTTTTCCTCTTTGAGGATGGATCTTATTTATGTTTTTGATAAATCTAATTGTGTATTTTTTTTAAAACTGTTTTTATTATATTATCTGTTAAAGGTTAGCAGACAAGAGTCAACATTGGGGGTGGGGGGTTGGACAAGTCAGAATATAATACACCAAACAACTAATAACAGTACATAAGTATGATCCCCCTGATCTGAATGCCCACTTTATACCAATGAGTACATTAAACCAACCAAACCAAAAAAAGAAATATATAACCTAAATTTGGGGGGGAGGGGTGTTTAAAGTTAATTTGGCCCAGAGAAAGAGAAAGGACGTAGCAGATACCAGCATTGTCATCCCCACGTGGTCAGGGAAATAAAACCTAACCAGAGTAACCCCTATATGTTTTCCATGGACCCCATATATTTGCAAACTTGAGTGAGAAAAGAGACTCCCAGTGTGCTAATTTTTCATATCTGTAAACCCGATCTGCCTTGACCCATCAATGTGTAAGTGAAGAAAGCTCCCTCTTTTTCCAGTTTCTCGCAATCGCCAAAAGAGGATATAGTTATGCTTTAGTTTCACTTGGAGCCTGCAACTCTGTGAATAAACGTAGGAGGCGCAATTTGGATAAGAAGGGGATAGTAATACCACATATTTGTAATAATGCTTCATATATGGATGACTAGAATTCCGCTACTTCAGGTGTACTTATTTTTGCCACAGATGTGAATTGCAGATCTGTGAATTTTTTGCTTAGGCTACTTTCACACCTGCGTTTACTTTCACACCTTAGGCTACTTTCACACCTGCAGATCCATTTGCATTGCCATGAACAAAAAAAATAAAGATGATAATTGAAATTTTGACATTACATTGACTTTACATTGAAATCCGTTTGAAAATTGAGCCATATTGTGTCAACTTCAATCGGATCCGTCCTTATTGACTTACATTGTAAGTCTGGACGGATCCGTTTGCCTCCGCACGGCCAGGCGGACACCCGAACGCTGCAAGCAGCGTTCGGGTGTCCGCCTGCTGAGCGGAGCGGATGACAAACGGTGCCAGACTGATGCATTCTAAGCGGATCCGCATCCACTCAGAATGCATTAGGGCAGTACGGATCCGTTCGGGGACGCATGTGAGAGCCTTGAAACGGAACTCACAAGCGGAGCCCCGAACCCCTTAATGGGGTTGTCCAGGATTTTACAAGTGATGACCTATTTTCATCATAGCCCATTACTATCTGATTATCGATGAGCTGTGCTGCAATAACCAGTTCAGTCTATTGTCTAGTTCCGGCACCAGAGCTGTTCGGCAAGGGTGTGGGGTGTCAACTCCCACTGATCAGATAGTGATGGCCTTATCAGGCTAGGCCATCGCTTGTAAAATTCTAGACATCTCTTTTAATAACTTATCAGTTAGGCTACTTTAACGCTAGCTTTAAAGTTTTCCAGTATTGAGTTCCATCATAGGGGCTCAATACCGGAAAAAAATGCTCCAGTTTTGTCCAAATGCATTCTGAATGGAAAGCAATCCGTTCAGTATGCATCAGGATGTCTTCCGTTCCGTCCCTTTTACGGTAATTGGCTGGAGAAAATATTGCAGCATGCTGCAGTATTTTCTCCTGCCAAAATTCCAGAACACTGGAATGTATTAATGCCGGATCCGGTAGCAAGTGTTCCGGAAAAACGGATCCAGTTTCCCGATCTGCACATGCGCAGACCAATAAATACAGGATCCGGTTTTCCGGATGACACCGGAGGGACGGATCCGGTCTTGCAATGCATTTGTTAGACGAATCCGGAAACAAATTATATCAGTTTGTATGCAGATTTCCAGATTCGGCAGGCATTTCAGGCAATGGGTTCACATCAACATTTAGCTTTTTGCTCTTCTAATCCATCTGAAGAAGAAACAAAATGAACAAAAAAATTTCATTATTTTAAGCATCAGTTTGTGTCACTTCTGCCAGAGATCAGTTATTTTTGACGGGAGAAAAAGTACTTTTTGCAGGAGTTTTTCTCCCGTTAAAAATAACTGATCTCTGATGGAAGTGATGTAAACGGAACATATTTATTTTTCTGTTCTTCTGACAGATCAGATGACCTGAAAGCTAAATGGTGATGTGAACCTGACCTTATCTGTTATTTTCTTTAATTATGATATACTTTTTTTTTTTTACCTTTAAACCTTAAAGGTTATCCTTACTTTTTCACATGACTGTATGATTCAGATATTATGGACTCTGTCTGCTTAGTGGTAGTATGCAGTGATAAACATTTTGTCCTTTGCAGGATGCTAACTTTCTCTAACAATGTGGAACCAGCAAATGGGTTCTTAGGTCGATATTTACGTCGAAAGCTGCTAGAATCTGAGGGCAGCATTGGAACTGGACATGGGGAGCTACTCAAGGTTCTTGATTGGGTCCCTCGGCTGTGGTACCATTTGCACACTTTCCTGGAGAAACACAGTACCCCAGACTTCCTCATAGGTATGCAACTAATTACTATATAATTTATTTTTCTTTTTTTTTTTTTTTTACTAATTCACTCTCATTAGAGTTAATATGCACCTTTCATTTGCACTATTATACCGTATTTTTCGCCGTATAAGACGCACCGGCCCATAAGACGCACCTAGGTTTTTGAGGAGGAAAATAAGAAAAACATTTTTTGAACCAAAGGGTGTGCTTTTGGTGGGTTTTGAACTAATTGTGGTCTGTGGATGGCACTGTTATGGGGGATCTGTGGGTGATGCACTGTTATGGGGGATCTGTGGGTGACACTTATGGGGGATCTGTGGTGACACTTATGGGGGATCTGTGGTGACACTTATGGGGGATCTGTGGTGACACTTATGAGGGATCTGTGGTGACACTTATGAGGGATCTGTGGTGACACTTATGAGGGATCTGTGGTGACACTTATGAGGGATCTGTGGTGACACTTATGAGGGATCTGTGGTGACACTTATGAGGGATCTGTGGTGACACTTATGAGGGATCTGTGGTGACACTTATGAGGGATCTGTGGTGACACTTATGAGGGATCTGTGGTGACACTTATGAGGGATCTGTGGTGACACTTATGGGGGATCTGTGGTGACACATAATACAAGGCTAGGGGTCCTCAATACAGGGCTGGGGGCCGGCATCTGCTTTTATAATGACAGCGGGGCCCATGCAGTGACTGTATTCTACTACACGGGCCCCGCTCACTGTATAATCGTATCTCTAATAGTAAATTGTTATGCATATAATCGCATAATGAGCGCTGTGTATTACTTACAACTACAAGCGCTCGGTAGGTAGCAGAGAGGAGGGAGGAGGCAGGCTGAGAGGACGGGTGCTGGCAGCGTGAGTCATACGTCAGGCGCCCACGCCGCCTGCTTCATTCATAAAGTGGGCAGCGCAGGCGCGTGACGTATGACTCACACTGCCAGCGCCTGTCCTCCCAGCCTGCCTCCTCCCTCCTCTTTGCTACCTACCGAGCGGCGAGCGCTTGTAGTTGTAAGTAATACAAAGCGCTCATTATGCGATTATATGCATAACAATTTACTATTAGAGATACGATTATACAGTGAGCGGGGCCCGTGTAGTAGAATACAGTCACTGCATCGGCCCCGCTGTAATTATAAAAGCAGATGCCGGCCCCCAGCCCCTCCTCCCTCACAGCTGATACACCCGCCGCGCGGCATCTCGACGGGTGTATCATTGAAAACTCGCAAAATCAGCAGCATTCGCCGTATAAGACACACTGCTATTTTCCCCCCACTTTTGGGGGGGGGGGGAAAGTGTGTCTTATACGACGAAAAATACGGTACTTTGAAGCAGCATTGTACAGTAACCTAAAATTACATTACGATACTTATTACATAAAGATATCTGTATGTAACTTCCATGGCTCTTCATATTTTAAAATGCATTAGCGTTTGGAAGGTGATCATTGTTTACTTTTATAGGTCCTTGCTTTTTCTTGTCCTGCCCAATTGGAATTGAGGATTTCCGTGTATGGTTTATTGATCTGTGGAACAACTCTATTATTCCATACCTTTCAGAAGGAGCCAAGGATGGACTCAAGGCAAGTGTGCTACT
Organism: Bufo gargarizans; assembly: GCF_014858855.1. Lineage (NCBI taxonomy): Eukaryota > Metazoa > Chordata > Amphibia > Anura > Bufonidae > Bufo > Bufo gargarizans. Next base: position 386,504,533 of record NC_058082.1, on the reverse strand, counting down.
GTATTGTGAAGAGAAAAGTTGAGATGCTGCAAAAAAAATGTTTATAAAATCAAAATGCAATGATTTGCAAATCTCATAAACCCATATTTTATTCACAATAGACCATAAATTCCAAAAAAGTTGAGAGGCTGTATAATATGTAAATAAATGTAAATATAAACAGGATGCAGTGATTTGCAAATCTCATAGACCCATATTTTATTCACAATAGATTATAGAACACATATCCAATGTTGAAAGTGAGACATTTTACCATTTTATGAAAAAATTAACACATCTAAAAAAAATTGGGACAGGGCTAGTGATGAGCGAACCCGGTTTGTTCCTACTCATAATTAATAATATACAGCTCCTTACAGTGATAAAATGTATTGCTTCCGACGAGGCTTTGTTAATATGGCCGCCAGTAACATGAGACTTGATTAGTCTCATGTTTGTATACTTATGTACTATAAGTAGCGGCAGATGCATTAAAGTTTCAAATTACGGGTTTGTTATGATCGTGGCACACGCCATGAACCCAAGTTTGGATTAGTAACTTGAAACATTAAAGGGGTTTTGCCAGCAGTGAGTTTACTCTCACTGTGCATCCCAACTGCTCTTTTCTTTTCTCTCAGATTTCACAGGCTGTGGACGGGGCTACATCATAGTCACATGAGCACTCTATCATATGTATATTAGATAATCGGTGAATTTATAGGCAAAGTCTATTTGATAATAATTCTCCATAAAAATGTTTACTTAGGGTAACATTTATACCAGCGTTTGGACCCATAACTGGAAGTGGATAAGCCGGAGTTATGTATGGTTTCAGGCCTCCCCATAACTTCGGTGGATCCTCCAGCGCCAGTTCTAAATGTAAGCCACCTTATATAAACTAGCAGGTCCAAAGTTATAAACTCTAACTTGAAAAGACCTGCATATGGCTTCTACGCATAACCAAAGACCCTGTGGAAAATTATGAGGATGCATATTGATTATTGATCTGCGCATGCCCTTAGACTTCTTATGAGCTTGAGCGCACTATCGCCGATACTGATGAGATGGCAAAGCTATGGTTCCCACCTTTCCCAACAAAAAATACCGGCCAAGTTCACTCGGATAAAAAAAGGGTGTGTGGTTTTGGGGGGCATGGCTTAACACAGGGAGTTATTTGACACAGACGAGTTGATCATATTGAGTTTTGCAACCCTTTGTTTTTAAAAGGGGTTGTGCAGTGGTTAATACTAATAATCTGTCCTCAGGATAGGTCATCAATATCAGATTGGTGCAGGCAGGCCCACCGATCAGCTCTATGAAGAGAAGGCTGTGCTCCGTGTGAGTACAGACTTTCCCTCATTGTTTACCTGCTTGCCGTCGAATTTGCAGCGACACGCAGTGTAATTACACTTAAAGGGAACCTATCACCTCTACTATGCTACCCTCACTGAGCGTTTCTGAATGTTCATTGTGTTACCCTAAACATATAAATTACACTTTTAATTTCATTTGCAGACAAATTCTATATTTAAAGTATTATGCATTTTTGCATTTCCCGCCTTTTGTGCAAATTAACATTAAAGAGTCATATCTTACTTGTGTGACCAGAGAAAAGTCATATTTTCAAGCTCTGATTCATCTCAGGTTAATTTGCATATGTATCAAATTGTTTTGTTTTTTTACACAATAAAAGCATGGGGACTGTGTATTGCGGATGTGCTAGCGGCCATCTAGCAACCCATATCCTCAGCTCTATACACAAAATCCAAATGAAAGGTTCCCTTTAAACCATCCCATTCACTTTTATGGGATGGCTCCGTCGCATACACTTGAATTCTACAGAGACGTCCATAGAAGTGAATAGGATGTCTTAGGTGTAATTAAACTGCGTGGTGCTGCGATGTCAAGCAGGTAAACAATCAGGAGAATGTACAAATGCTGAATTCACTTCATACAGCTGATCGGCGTGGGTGCCGAAAGTCGGACTCTTGCCAATCTGATATAGATGACCTGTCGTTAGGAGAAAATACCCCTTCAATGGGGTTGTGCCAAGTTTTCAAGTTATTCCTCCTTTGGCAGCAATAACTTCAGCCAAACGTTTCCTGTAGTTGCAGATCATAGCGGAGATAATCTAGTGCCCACTTGATAGCCAGGCACTCTCTCTCCACTATACTATACCGGGTCTCGGCTGGGGTGAGCTTACGGCTGAGGAAGACAACGGGATGCTCCTCCCCGTTGACTTCCTGAGACAGTACAGCACCTAAGGCCTACTTTGGAAGCATCGGTCTGTACTATAAACTCCCTTTTGAAGTCGGGCGTCACCAAAACCGGGGACTCGCACAAGGCCGGCTTCAAAGCGGAGAAAGCCTCTTCCGCCCAATCATCCCAGCAAACCATCATTGATGTGTCCCTTCAAGAGTCCTGTCAAGGGCGTGGCTAGAGTAGCAAAGTGGGGAACAAACCTCATGTAATAGCCCACCATTCCCAGGAATGACTTTATTTGCCTAGTGGTGACAGGTCGGGGCCAATTACATATCGCCTCTATTTTGTTCACTTGGGGTTGATGACTCCGCACCCAATGACATACCCCAGTTACTTAGCCTCTTCTAACCCTATTGCACATTTGTATGGGTTAGCGTTTAGGCCAGCTTTCCGAAGGGAGTCCACAACAGCCTGCATTTTGGGTAAGTGACTTTCCCAGTCGGTACTGTGGATGACAATATCGTCCAGGTAAGCCATAGCGTACCGACGATGTGGACGAAGCACAATGTCCATTAGTAACTGAAAAGTGGCGGAGGCGCCATGCAGACCAAAGGGTAACACCTTATGCAGCCCCTCAGGTGTGATAAAGGCAGTTTTATCTTTGGCAGCATCCATTAAGACCAACTGCTAGTACCCTTTCGTGAGGTCCCAAACAGAAAAATATCGGGCTTGTCCTAAACTCTCGATGAGCTCATCCACCCGAGGCATGGGATACGCATCGAATTTGGAAACCTTGTTCGAAAGTCATTACAAAACCGCAACATCCCGTCCGGCTTGGGTATCAATACTATAGAACTGGCCCACTCACTTTTTGACTCCTCAATGACGTCTAGCTGCAAAATTATTAGCTGCACCTCCTCCGATATGGCTGGTCGCTGAGCCTCGGGCACCCAGTATGGTTTTAATCTGACTTTTGCCTGAGGCTTAAGTGACAATTTCATGCTGGATTATGTGCGTCCAGGGAGGTCTGAAAATACATCTGTGTTCCGACTAATAAACTCCCTGGCCTCCTGAGTCTGTTTAGAGGAGTGCCTATCAGCAATTTTTACTGTGCCAGCCGCCTCTCTTGCATCAGACAGAGGGGCCGGTCCCTCTTCTAGAAAACACGGCAGCAGGCTGTCTTCTGTACAGCTTTCCCTATCTTTCCACAGTTTGCGTAAATACACATGGTAAACCTGCTCCAGCTTTCGCCGCCATAGCTGGTGTACCTTGTAGTTTACATCTCCAATTTTCTCGAGTAAAATTGGCTGATTTTTTAAGTGCATTGGAGATTTTCAGGAGATACTCAGGAGGTAATCTGGAGGTGGACACAATCAAAACAAGTAAGATTGGTTTGTTTAAAATCTTTCCCCTCTTTACAATGGCAGACCTGGTTCTGTGCAGGAATTGTTGTGCTTTTATTTCAGGTTCCACTCTTCTGAGGTTTGGATACTGTCTGATCTGTATACAGCTCTCCATAATGCAGCAGGAAATTGTCTTTTTGAAATATGAGATTTGTAAATTAACCATTAAACAAACTCAGGCTGAGAACATTGCAATGCCACTGCCACAGAGGCCCCCATGAAATGCAAGATGGGTTACTGCAGGTTCAGGTAGACTGAGAGTTGGGGATAGAAGACATGCCCCTACAGTCTGTGGCTCTCCATAATTCATTTGCAGCACTTTCAGAGTGCAAGAGCAACATGGAGGATGGCTCAAGCACAGTGGGTGAGAAACAATCATCTCCCATGCCTAAAGTATGCAAGCCAAAGACAAAAAGGAGAAGGTGAGGACTGATAGTAAGCAGCTGTTGGTGGGCGATTCCATCATAAGAGGTGTGAAGTTTGAGGAGAATGGTGTTGTGAGATGTCTCCCTGGTGCTACTGCTAGCAGGGATAGACGACGGATCCTTAATATTGTTAGGCAAGCAAAGCAGGAAAGAGAGGTGGCTGTTATTGTCCATCTTGGGACAAATGATCTGGCTTGCAATGAGGTTTCAAAGGTGAAAGAAGCTTTTCACACACTCGGAAAGGATATACGGGCGGTTGCATCAACTATTTCATTCTCTGCAGTTTTGCCTGTGCATAACCTTCAGCATTACAGGAAGATGCGCATTAAGGAATTTAGTGTATGGCTTGGTGAATGGTGTCTGAACCAAGGGTTTGGCTTTGTGTCTCATGTTAGCTTTTGTTGGAATCGAAAAGAACTGTACAAGAAAGATGGTTTGCATCTTTCTCTCAAGGGAACGATTGTCCTCGGTGAATAGTTCCAAGTATTTGCTAAGGAGCATTTAAACTAGGAAAGGGGGGCAAAAGAGTGATAATCCAGCAGTCCAACTGCCCCCCGGAATGCCAGAAGATGCCAGTAGCACAAAGGTTAAGAAATGACAAGCTCAGATTCTTGTCTACAAATGATCGCAGTTTAGGGAATAAGATCAATGAACTTGAGGCTATAATGGCATCTGAGAATATAGATGTAGTGGCTGTTACTGAGACGTGGTTCAATGGGAGTAATGACTGGGATATAACAGTACCAGGGTTCTCTCTATACAGGAAAGACAGGGAAGGCAAGAAGGGGGAGGGGTGGCCCTGTATGTGAAAGATAGAATATAATCTAATTTGATACAAGATTGCGAGAACAATTTAGAGTCAGTTTGGGTTACCTTGCAGCTTGATAATCATAAGGTAACTCATGTAGGTGTGATATATAGACCACCTAGCCAAGTCGAAGAATTAGATGATCTACTAGTTGAGGAAATAGCTAAAATTACCTTGAAGGGGGAAGTTATCATTATGGGAGACTTCAATCTTCCTGATGTAAACTGGAAAACCAAAATAGCTAGTTCTGCCAGGAGTACAGATATTCTAAATTCTCTACTGGGATTATCTCTACAGCAAGTAGTTGAGGACCCAACCCGAAAGGAGGCCATTTTAGATTTAGTATTCACAAATGGGAATTTGGTATCTGATATTGCTGTAGGGGAAAGCTTGGGTTCTAGTGATCACCAATCAGTGTGGTTTACTATAAGTACAGTTACTGAGTCATACCACACAAAAACAAAAGTTTTAGATTTTAGAAAAACGGACTTTTCTAAAATTAGATTAGTGGTATACGAGTCCCCATCAGATTGAAACAGTTTCATTGGAGCAGTGGCGTAGCGTGGGTTGCCAGCACCCGTATTGTGTATTGTGCCCCCCCAACCTGTGGCCACGCCCCTTTTTACAGATAATGTAGTAGATATCCTCTGCAGTCCTATGTAACACCACAGATAACACTGTGATAACAATCTGTGTACAGATAATGTAGTATATAGGTGTGAGGCCCCAGATTTCAGAACACGCACAGGCTAAATTCTATACCCACCCTCCCATCACTACAGAGCATACAGGGTAATACAGCCCCCCATACCTCTTACATCCAGTGACATTTCTTTGAATTAGATGTCCTCTTTCTTCATCTTCTCCTTTTAGACCTTCAGCCTAGACCACCATTTTTCAGCCATTTCTTGTCTCTGCAGTTTGACAAAAAAAAATTGTTTACTACTTTTCGATCATCCTCCCATTTTCTGGACAAATCATCCTACCACCCCTAATACTGTGCCGCTGTGCTTCCCAATAATATACTGCAGAAACAGATAAGTCCCCTGATAATACTAGTACCACACAGATAATACCCCCTTCAATAATTATTGGCACACAGTGCCCAAAAATAACTACGCCCAGCAAATAGTGTCCCTGACACTAATGGTGTAAACATAACATCCTCCAAAAATAATTGTGGTAAGCTGATACTATGCCAAGGTGCCCCCACAATAATAGTGCTTCCAAAAGTCCCACCAATAGGAATAATTCTCTGCTAGAGCACACATGGTAGTAATAGTGCTCCTACAGGGCCCCCAACATGTCCCTTTTGTGCCTCAGAAGTAATAATGCTTAAATAATGCCCATACTAGTAATCATGTTCCCCAAGAAATTGGCATGGGTGTGGCATTTAAATTTTTGCCTCAGGCAGCACATGTGCTTCCATGCCTCTGGACAAAAAGCACTGAGGGAAGGGGGCCCAAGCTGAACTCATGCACCAGGGCCCATGAGCCTTTAGCTATGCTCCTGAGAACCCATATCATTTATGCTATAAATTCTCCAACAAAATACAATTTAGTGCAGATTTTGCTACTGTGGATTTCCAGCCAGGGGTTCATTGGCCATAGACCTTACAGGGAAATTCCCTGGTGGGCCGATGCCCAGTGTGCCAACTAAGCCCTCTTCACAGCCAGCCAGTGGTTGGGGACGTATTTTGTGCTGCTGGGCAGTATTTTGTGATGGCTGGTGGAATTTGGCTTTGTTGGGGTGGTATAATGTGCCACAATATGGTATTGTTAGGCCCTGCCTTCCATCAATTGGACCCGACTACAAAATGGGGTCACCTTTAGTTTTTTTTCCAGGGCCACTTTAAGTTCCCAGTCCACCCCTGTTTCCAGCAGATAGATAAGTCCACAACATATACATTTTGTCTGAGTGTAACATAAGGGTATGTTCACATGGGAAATATCCAAGTATTTTGCCTGTGGAACTCATGGCAAAAAGCCGAGGCACAGCCTTGGGTTTCTTCAGAAGTTCCTTACATGTTTTACACCTTGATTAGCCACATAGATTGATGATAATCAGTGTGTTGCCTCCCGCCATGGTCTCCACACGCTTTCTGGTGCAGAAATCACTTGCCGAATAGGGCAGGACACATTCTTTTTGGCAGACAGATTTGAGGCATTCTTTTACATTGATTCCAAAGTGGTTTCCATGCATCAAAGTAAGCCCTAAAAGTGGGCCCATTCACACAACTGTATATATGAGTCTGCTTCCTTTCCACAATTTTCGGAGCGGATGCAGACCCATTAATTTCCTTCCGAGGTCCCGCAAAAAACATATCCCAATATGCATTTCTATTATAGGGCTGGCCATTCTGTTCCGTAAAATGCAGAAACAAATTATAAGGTCGTCTGAATGAGCTCTTAGTCTGTTACTAGGTGTATTGTAGAAAAATGCACAGAATTGTGAGCCAAGCAGAGAGGGATAAGGAAGAAGAGAGTTGTTTTACATAAGTATATGCATAAATTGCCTAATAGCTCAGCCGAAAATGCCGGTGCTATATAAATAGTGACGAATAAAATAAATATAGAAAATTAGGTATACGGCTACAGCTTTTCAAAAGAATGCATGAAAGGACCTAGATTCAATGACATCATATTTTCCATCATAGTATTTACTTTAGTGCTGATATTGTTGTTAGAGTAAAGATAATAATAATGACATTATTAAATGATATATTTAATTAATTGAAAAAAAATTGTATATTAACAATGTGACGTTTACTAGTAAGATAATATGAGGTGAAAGTACCGGCTAAGTTCCCTTTTTGAAACAGGGGTTATTAACCTTTAGTCGATGAGATAATACCTTGCAGATATGGATAATAAGCAGTGCTCTAATTAAATGTATGCAGTACTGAACATGAACCATATATCTATATGATCACACGTGGTATCTATCTTGCCAATCTTCCGTGCTTTCCGAGCATGAACTTATGAACTCGTATTACTTTTCACTTGCCAACTTGAGAGAACGTGACTTGTCACCCCATCTGGCATATTTTTCTCAATTATATCAGTAATATGTGGGAGGGGGAAATCAGGACATTGGTACTTCGCCAACATCAGACACATGACTACTATAATATTCTATAGAAATAAGATTAATATTAGATTTCCTTAGTGATTCCATATTATTGAAATCACCAATTCACCATTTACTGATACTTTTCACATACTGCCTTAGTGCGGCTCAGTTAAAAGGTTTGTTTGATTTAGAAAATCCATTAGGAGAGAAGCGTACTCTTTTCAGGACCCTCATCTCTTAGCTCTAGAGGACTCAACAGGTTTGTACCTTACATAGACAGTCCACTGATTTCAGTGACAATCCTGCAATATTTAATTTCTTCTGTGATGACACTGCAAGGGATTTGAACACTCACTTCTAGGTTCTCTTTACTGATTACATCTGATTGTGGGGAGTCCAAACTTGTGATCCATTTATCTTCAGGGGACCATTCTAACAAATAATGATTTCCAAAGCAGAGATGCCCCTTAAATGAAATCACCTTTGCATAACATAACTGGTAAGAGACATATAGGTCTACCGGACTCAGTCTTTGTCTTCTGCCGTGGCGGCGCCTCCTGCTCCTTGGCAATCTTCTGCTGGCTCTGGCTCCGGCTCCCGTGCTCCGCACTGTGTTTCCCGTCTGGAAAGTTGGCGGAGCCGGATGGAGCCAGGCCAACCTAATGATTGCCTATCCCGACGGCGACGCCGACCATGTATGTTAATTAGTGGTTACTAGTTACTGTTAACAGTTAACTAACCTAGTAGTGCGCCCGCCGCGACCGCACAAATGAATCATCATGGCCAGGCGGGCGCACTAAACAGCTCTCTGCCTCAGTGCCTCAGACTCTGGCCGTTGCGCAGGGCCCGGCACTCCGGCAGAGAGAGCCGCTTCCTGAAAAAAGATACTATATAAACTCTAGCAGCCGGCGCAGGAGCGCCCCCCTGCAGTTTGGCGCCTGAGGCAATGGCCCCCCTGTCCCGTCCCCCCCCCACACTACGCCCCTGCATTGGAGTCCAGGAGAAATGGGACTACTTAAAAGTAGCACTATTGAAGGCAACTGAAAATTGCATTAGGCTTGTCAGTAAAAGCAAAAAAAAGGAAGATACCACTGTGGTACTCAGCAGAAGTGGCCAAGATCATTAAAAACAAAAAGATAGCATTTAGGAATTATAAAAATAAAAAATAAAAAAATAGATTAGGCAGAGATAGGCCAAACAAGTTCTAAGAGCTTCTAAAGCACAGGCAGAAGAGAAATTAGCTCAGTCAGGGGAAAAAGGCGGTACGGCATTCTTCAGATACATAAATGAAAAAAGGAAACTAAAACAAGGAATTACCAAATTAAAAACAAAAGAAGGAAGGTATATGGAAGAAGATAAAGAACTAGCTGACTGCCTCAATGAATACTTCTGTTCAGTTTTTACAAAGGAAAATTAAGGAAAAGGACTTCAGTTAGGAAGGAATCTTTTGATGCATGTGTCTTTACAGAGGAAGAGGTTCTAAGTCAGCTGTCTAAAAGTAATACAAAATTAGTCACAGGGGCCTGATGGGATACACCCAAAGCTATTAAAAGAGCTCAGCGGTGAACTAGCAAAACCATTAACAGATTTATTTAACCAATCACTGGCAACAGGAGTCGTCCCAGAAGATTGGAAAGGTAGTAGGGAGGAATCAGGCAACTATAAGCCAGTAAGCCTGACATCAATAGTGGGGAAATTAATGGAAACCATACTTAAGGAGAGAATTGTGGAACATCTAAAATCCCATGGAGTGAAAGATGAAAAACAGCACGGGTTTACTTCAGGGAGATCATGTCAAACTAATCTTATTGATTTTTCTGATTGGGTGACTAAAATAATAGATGGCGGAGGTGCAGTAGACATCGCTTATTTAGACTTTAGTAAGGCTTTTGATACTGTCCCACATAGAAGGCTTATCAATAAAGTGCAGTCTTTGGGCTTGGACTCCCATATTGTTGAATGGATTATGCAGTGGCTGAGGGACAGACAACAGAGGGTTGTAGTCAATTGAGTATATTTAGACAATGGTCTTGTTACCTGTGGGGTACCTCAGGGATCTGTTCTGAGACCCATATTGTTTAATATCTTTATCAGCGAAATTGCAGAAGGCCTCGATGGTAAGGTGTGTCTTTTTGCTGAGGACACAAAGATTTGTAACAGGGTTGATGTTCCTGGAGGGATACACCAAATGGAAAAGGATTTAGGAAAACTAGAGGAATGGTCAAAAATCTGGCAACTAAAATCTAATGTTGATAAGTGCAAGATAATGCACCTGGGGCGAAAAAACCCAAGAGCAGAATAAAAAATCAGTGATACAGTCCTAACCTCAGTATCTGAGGAAAGAGATTTAGGGGTCATTATTTCAGAAGACTTAAAGGTAGGCAATGTCATAGAGCAGCAGGAAATGCTAGCAGAATGCTTGGGTGTATAGGGAGAGGCATTAACAGTAGAAAGACGGAGGTGCTCATGCCGCTCTACAGAGCACTAGTGAGACCTCATTTGGAGTATTGTGCTCAGTACTGGAGACCATATCTCCAGAAAAATATTGATACTTTGGTGAGAGTTCAGAGTAGAGCTACTAAACTGGTACATGGATTGCAGAATAAAACTTACCATGAAAGTTTAAAGGACCTTAACATGTATAGCTTGGAAGAAAGACGAGACAGAGGGGATATGATAGAAACTTTTAAATACATAAAGGGAATCAACAAGGTAAAAGAGGAGAGAATATTTAAAAGAAGAAAAACTGCTACAAGAGGACATAGTTTTACATTAGAGGGGCAAAGGTTTAGTAATATCAGGAAGTATTACTTTACTGAGAGAGTAGTGGATACATGGAATAGCCTTCCTGCATAAGTGGTAGCTGCAAATACAGTGAAGGAGTTTAAGCATGCATGGGATAGGCATAAAGCCATCCTTCATATAAGATAGGGCCAGGGGCTATTCATAGTATTCAGTATATTGGGTAGACTAGATGGGCCAAATGGTTCTTATCTGCCGACACATTCTATGAGTACCTCGTAGGGCCCCTGCCATCTAGCCAGGAACTTACTGACCACTGTCGGCACCAGAACCAAAACCCGATCACCTGGGTTAAAGATCCGGACCTGAGCCTGCCGATTATAGACCCGACTCTGGGCTCGCTGAGCTGCCTCCATATACTCCCTAACAAGAGGCAACACTGTCTCTATCCGATCTTGCATCTGGGTAACGTACTCAATGACACTTTTATGTGAATTGGGTTGTTATTCCCACGCCTCTTTGGCCACGTTCAAGAGACCGTGAGGGTGTCTGCCATATAGCAGTTCGAACTTGTTGGTGGGCTAGATCGAACACAAGCTGTCTATAAGCCTTGGGGATCACCAACTGTTCAATAGGTTCACCCTGTAGTTGGTTTACCCGATGCAACATATCTTGATGAACCACAACACTGACTCTGCCCCAGGGTGTTGTGGTTCACCATCTACTATTAACACATTTTCCCAGGCGCGGGATAGGGTTGGGTCCCGACGTTGGGCGGTAGCAAAATTATCCCCAGAGACATTGAGGTCCGCCATTTCAGGACCCGGCGGCAAGTCTTTCACATCTCCCACATCACACTTAGCGGGGTTGTCTCCCCCACCGAAGTGGCGGTCACCCCTACAGCTGGCCCGTCGGTCTCAGGTTCCCAGGGTTCTGGTCTCCCTCCTGAGCCAGTCCACTCTGCTAGGGTTACCCCTGTCTCATGGGTATCAGTCACTCTCATAGCAGGCCACAGTGCCGGGAAGTCTCTCCCTATTATGAGCTCATAATGTAGATTTGTGGCGACAGCCACCTCGTGGGTCCATCTACCAGCCACTGTGGTTAGAGGCACCAGCGCGGTGGGGTAGTCTTTTAAGTCTCCGTGGATGCACATCACCCCGAATTTCCAGCCAGTGTACTCAGGGGACTGCACCAGGTTAGCCCTTATAGGGTCACCAGACTCCCTGAGTCCAGAAGAGCCTCCGCCGGAGTGTCTCCCACTTCCACTTGGCACAAGTGATCTAGAGACTGGGGTACCTGTTGCACACAGTCTCCTGGCATATAGTGACTGACGGTAGCCATAGTTAGTGTCCATGGGCTCAACCCGATTGGGACAGTCAGCCCTTACATGGCCAGGCTCCTGACACCGCCAGCAGACTATTGGAGCCAGGTCCACCTTGGGTAGATCCCGGGCAGGTCTTATCGGTTCAAGTCTCTGGGCCTCGGGTGGAGATTTCCGGGGTTTGCCGACCCCCTGCCGACAGAACCCTCCTTTAGATTCCTGGTAGCTTAATAGCGTTCCACCAGGTCCACCATCTCAAGGGCATTGCCAGGAGACACCTGACCGATCCAGTGCTGGAGAGGATATGGCAAAGCCGGGGGACTCAGCACATCAGGTTGTACCCACTTTTGCAAGAGGTGGAGTAAGTCAGAATACTGGGTCCTCGAAGGCTCAGCCGTCTTAAACCCCCACTGATGTATCCACTGGGCCTGGACCAACAGATTCACCCCCAGCCTTGCCAAAATCTCACCCTTTACTTTTTGGTAGTTGGCAGCTTTATCGCCCAGCAAGTTGAAATACACCAGCTGGTAATCGGATGCCAGGAATGGAGCGACTTTTCCCTGATGGCCACTTTCTCGTACATCGACAGGTAAGTTTCGATGTAGTCTGCGGGGATCATCTTAGGGTACTTTCACACTTGCTGCAGGACGGATCCGACAGGCTGTTGACCCTGTCGGATCTGTCCTTCCGCTATTTCGCTGTGCCGCTGGACCTCCGTCCCCATTGACTATAATGGGAACGGGGCGGAACTCCGGCGCAACACAGCAGTGCACGGCGAAAAGGCCACCGGACTAAAAGTCCTGCATGTCCGACTTTTTAGTCCTGCAGCCTCTCACCACAAAACTGCCGTACTGCGCTCTGGTAGACAGGATTAGCAGACACAGTATGGAGACAACAACAAGTTCTTTGGATCAAACAGTTCAGTGTTTTATTCACACTTTAGGCAAGTGACAAAACAACCATTCATATTCAAACAAAAAAGTCACCTTGCGGTGTTGGTGGTAATTCACACCATGCAGCAATTCTGCCTCAAAGAGTCCTTGCTCATAGCAGCACCAACCTGTTTTGACGCCAAACAGGTAGCAAGCCTTCATCCAGACACAAGACACCCAGATCCCAACACAGGTACCTCTCTTCAGAGCCCAGCTGCCTATTTAAGGACAGCCAGGTGCTGCCAAAACCCGGACTGGCATTTAAAATCCGGTCCGGTATTTGACCTTAACTGGCTGTAAATCAGCCCAGCAGCACATGCTGGGAAAAAAAGGTGTTTTCCCAGACCAAACCTCTCACTGTGTCATAATATATATATATATATATATATATATATATATATATATAGATATATATATATATATATATATTAGAAAGGCTGAAGCTCAGCCTGCATTTGTGGGAGGGGCTTGAGCCTATATCAGCCCCTCTCACTGTTACCCGGCAGGCATTTCGGTTATCGACTTCCGGGTAGAAGAGTCGCATCTGCTCCCCTCTGCCGTCCCAGCCGCTTCACGCTGCAGCTTCCGCATTGCACGGGGGTTAGTTGGAAGCTTCCCCCTTCGAGCTTTGCTTTCAGGTTTCCCGCTGGTCGCATCCTCATCGCACCCCAGCTGCCACAGGTAACACACTGCAGAATTACCAATGCCGTGGCTGGCAGCGCGTGTTCCACCGTGGAACGCACGCGGCGCCCCGCCTTCTCTTAGGAGGGATTCATGGGTGGCCAGCAGCCCTGCCTCCTGGCCTCGGTCTGACATTTGTGGTCTGCCACTTGACGACCTGATTCCCGGGGGGGCTCGGGACCCGCGCACCACATCTAGTGCCCGCCGTACTTCTCGCGGTGGCTGGTGGGACTCGCGGCTTCCTTTAGGGGTCATGTCACGCTGGGTTCCAGGTAGCTGCTTTCGGGCGCCTGCTGCGCATATCTGGTCAGCAGGGGGTGGCATTGGGCATGCCATTACGTTTATCCACCCTACGGTCCTGTTCGCTGACATCCCATTTAGGGTGCGGCAGGGACATGCTAGCATGCTCCTTGGAGCAATAACAGCTGAAATATATTTTAGCTCGTGTGGGTTGCATTTAAAAAATAAAATAAAAAATAAAGTTAAAAAAATAAATAAAAATTTTTAAATGACCCACCTCCCTGATACTCTCAGGCCAGGATCGCCCAGGCACTCTTTCAACGCCTTTTCTCCACCTGTTAACACCCAGGCCTGTCATTGTCTGCCTGGTACGCCCAGGTCACTGTTGTCCTTGTGTCTTTAGCCACTTCCTAGGCCCCTGATTGTTCACCGGGCACAGTTGATTGTCTTGTTTTGTCTCATTGTCGTCACCGGGTTCGCCCAGGGCACAGTTCGTTCATGGTACACCTAGGTCCTCCTTGCCTACTCACCTTCAATTGGTACGTGGGTCTCCTCGCACCTTTCCACCAGCTGGAAGTCCTGCTGTCTGGTCTAGCACAGCATACAGGGCCACTCTTCCGCCTGGTCCTCAGGTTTCTTCCACGCTCTTTGTCCACCTGGCTCACAGGTCCGTTATGTAATGTCTTCCGCCCTCCGCAGGCCACTGCTACGTGCAGCTTCTGTCTCGTCACATGGCAACGCGCCATCTCTCCCTCCTACCAACTGGTACACTCAGGTGGCCTTCTTCTGTCAATAGCCAATCTGATACGCTCAGATCGTTTATTTGACTCCAGGGGTGCGCCCCATCCTGGGAATTTCGCCCGGCTCAACAGGTCTGGGGTTATCCCTCGTTCTGCACTCTCAAGTTTTCGCCTGTCCCCCTTTTTCTTTCAGGTTCTAGCCTTTTCACAGGTTCCAGTCAGTCCTGTCCAGGTAAGTGCTCACTGACATCCTCGGCAAGCCCAACGGGTCAATGTTTCTTGGTTAATCAGATTCTTCATCTATCCGAGCATCTATCCGTCCTCACACCTTCTCGGTCCTTTACTCCATCACCCTTCTGTTTTTTTTGTTTTTGTTTAGTTTTTTGTTTGTGTTTGTCAGGCGATTTATGTTTCCACAGGTCAAGCATGTCTCAACCCTCTGATATAGATGACAGCCTTTCCTGAAACAGTCGTTTCAGGCCAAGCCGGTCCTTCGTCACAAAGGAGTTGGACCATTCCAAAGTTACTCGCGGAGCTTAACAGGAGGGGCATCCCGCACCCAGCCTCTGCCAGAAAGGCAGAACTATATAAGCTCCTCATGACCAGCCACAATCCTTCCGGGGTTCAGCCAGGCACATCATCTATCCAGCTCTTGCTGGTGCAGCTACAGTCCACCTTGAACACACTGGTCGACTCGGTGGCGGACGTACGAGCAAGAGTATCGGAACTGGAGTCCCGGGCCTCTGTGGCCCACCCCTTCTACCGACAAGCTCGGCCGGCCCATCATCTACCTGGGAAGGAGCCAAATCTGTAATAATTTGAACACAGGTGGTTGCATTGCCCTCCACGTTTGCTACTTGTGTTTTAGGGCCCTCCCTCGTTCCTCCTGTCCCAAGAGGGCGGCTAAACAATCCTGACTAGCCGACATTAATGTGGACCTCCTGGCGGCTCTCCTTCGGGACCACCATGATGAGAACTTTGCGGCATTCCTGTTGGCAGGCTTCTCGGAAGGGTTCCACAACGGGCTCATCACACTACCGCAGGTCCCTTGGGAAGGCAGGAATCTTCTATCAGCCACCGGGGATCCAACAGCAACAGGCGAGTTAATACAGTCCGAAGTAGATAAAAGTTTCCTTATAGGTCCCTTTCCATCCATACCCTTTCATTCATGGCGCATCAACCCAATCGGCCTGGTGTCTAAAAAAAAATATACTAATAAAAAAAGGTCGATCTATGACCTGTCCGCCCCTCATGTTTCTGCTATTCCTAGCCTTCATTCACTCATTTCTTTTGAAGAGTTCTCCATAAAGTATTCCGCCATACATGACGCCATACGAGCCATTTTGTTGTATGGCAGAGGCGCTTGGTTGGTAAAGGCGGACATCACGGATGCATTCAAGCTCCTCCCCATCCAACCTCAGTTGTGGCATTAAGTGGGACGGCCAATATTACTTTGCCAACAGGCTCACTTTCGGCTCTAAAAGCAGGCCTTGGTTGTTCGACCAGTTCGCCAAGGCGCTACACTGGATCTTGGTCTATTACGGCGGACATCCATTACCTGGATGACTTTCTGATCATTGAGGGCCCGCAGGACAGATCACGCAATCTCGTCACCCTCCTTGAGATATTCGTCAGTCTAGAGGTTCGGTCGCCCAGGCCAAGACTGAAGGTCCCGCCACTAGGGTCACATTCCTGGTCATCATCCTAGATTCTGTCTGAATGGAGCCAGCCTCCCGGGAGAGAAGCTCGCCCAATGCCGAGAGGTTATTGCCCACGCTGCCTCCTCCGGGTGCCTTAAAAAAATCGAGTTACAATCTCTTCTGGGCTCAATTTTGGCTCAATTTTTCCTCTAGGATCATGCCCCAGGGCAGAGGACGTTCGTATCGAGGCTACTCCAGCTTCTTCCCTTGGTGCCCGACCAGGACAGCATCATCCGATTGGACAGCCACACATAGGCGTACCTGGCCATGTGGGAGTTGTTCTTCTCCCGGTGGAACGGCATCTACCTCCATTTGCACTGCAGCCACATTTCTGGCCAGAAAAACATTGCGGCAGACGCATTGTCCCGATTTAATTTCCCCTTTTTTTTCCAGGTCATGCCCGAAGCCCACCCTGGCATTCAGTTCCCTGACCATGGACTAAGTGCTCTCATCTCCTCAGCAAGGGGCCTGGCACAGCAGTCCCTCGCCTCAAAAACGGCCAGAAACTACCAATCTGGCCTGAGAACCTACCAGGATTTTTCCAGACTCCACCCACAGGGTGAGCTAGCGGACATCCCGTACATCATGGCCTTTATCGCCCATTGTCATCACCACTTACATCTCTCATATAACACCATCAAGTTGTACCTTGCGGGCGTCCAACACCACGCTATGCTCCGTAACCCGGGAGGGGGCTCCATTTCATCGCATGCAGTCAAGGCGTGAGGTCCAGAAATGCAGGGTCAACCCCCCTTTCCGCAGACAGGCGGCCACGGGCGAGATGTTCTGGAGGATGCATTCAGCCCTTGATGGCAACCCTTTTGGGCCCTTCTCCAGCTTGTTCATCAAAGCTACCATGTACCTGGGCTTCTACAGGTTCCTTAGGCCAGGTGAATTCACTTGCAGCTCAGCAGGGTCAGCAGCGGTCTGTTAAAGGAGCAACTAGTGTGGAGCCAGAGCCACTATACGCTCAGGTTATTGTCCACTAAGACAAGACAGTCAGGTCCCCCAGTTGAGGTGAAATTCTTCCAATCTAGCAATAATTGGTGCCCGGTACAAGTCCTCAGGCAGCTCATGAACGCCATCTGTGAAGCTCCCCCTAACAGCCCACTGCTACCTCATCTCAATGGCCCTCTCACCTCTGCACAGTTCATATGCCATATCCGTACACTTGCATCAGGCTTAGACTTCGACCCTAGCTCAATCTCTGGCCATTCCTTCCATATTGGTGTTGCACCCGCAGCTTCCAAGCACAGGGTCCCCAAATTTCGCAAGCTTTTCATCCTCTGGTATTGTGATTCAATAAAGTCCTTGCATTAACTACCTTGGTTTCCTTTTTGCCCCCTTATAGGCTGCTCTCGTACTCTGCTACAGGCACAACTCAGCCGGTTAGATGTCGAGACGGGCAGACATGCCCGGGTCCAACTTTTAGCCATGACCACAAGTTAGAAAGGCTGAAGCTCAGCCTGCATTTGTGGGAGGGGCTTGAGCCTATATCGGCCTCTCTCACTGTTACCCGGCAGGCGTTTCGATTATCGACCCACCCTCCCATTCCCTTTATGTTCTAATCTTCTCCTCCAGGGCAGCCCCCTTATAGGCTGCTCTTGTACCCGGCTCCAGGCACAACTCAGCCGGTTAGATGTCGAGACGGGCACGCCTGCCTGGGTCCAACTTTTAGTCACGACCACAAATATATATATATATATATATATATATATACAGCACACACTGAGAGATTGACTTCCTCTGATAGGGCAGGAAAATCACAGAGGTTAAAAACCCTGCCCCTACCCCACATCGCCAGTGTTTTTTCCTGTCTTGCCAGGGAAGAAAGACCGGAGAGGTGCTGGGAGCTCTATGGGGTTTCTGTGAGTAACGTTTTTCTTTGCTCATCTTGCGCATCTTCCATACAGACTGGAGGTGGTTGCTGGTGGTTCGGCTCTCCCTCCTGCTAAGGTCTGTGCCCGGGCCCCTGCTGGTGTTGGTGTCCCCGGCGAAGTTCCCTCCTGCAGCGGTCCTGGGGGACTATATGTGGAGTGGTATGGCGGCTGGAGCGACGCAAATCCCTCCAGCCGCCAGGGAATGACATCAGACGCAGAGGGGGCTTGGCTTTGTGTCATGACGTCACGCCGGTGCTCGTTCCGGCGCATGCCCAGTGGAACAAAAGGGGCAGAATGCCGGCTGAAGATGGCGCGAAGCGTTTTCACGCTTGTTTGTTCTTCTGGCGATCTTGGTGGACGGGACCTGCTGAACATGAGTGCCCCTACCACACCTGGCTCGGGATCGAAGCTCCCCACTACCCAAGGTTCAGTAAGTAGCCTGAGTCAGGCACCCTTCATGTACTGTTGTTACCCTTTAGTGGTTGACCCTTCTCTCCCTTGTATATTTTCAGGGAGAAAAGGAGTCTTCCTCTTCTGTTAACGTTAAGGCCAGGAAGTGCGGCTTATGTTTAAAGCGTCTGCCCTCTTCCAGGTCTAAACCGCTGTGCAAGGAGTGTACTGCATCAGTTGTGAAATCTGAGTCCTGTAGGCGGATATCAAGTCTATGGTTAGAGAGGAAGTTCAATCAGCCCTGGCCTCACAATAAAAGGAAGCTTCCCAGGCCCCTCCCCCTAGACCGGTAACTTCTAGAGATCTAATGAATACATAAGATTTCTGTTTAACCCTGCAGACATTGAAGAGTTAATCAGAGCTATAAGGTCCATGATCAGGATGGAAATTCCTAGGAAGCCCAGAATAGTTCAGAAGGAGATATTCGGGGGTCTGGTGGAAAGGCAGAGGTCTGTGTTTCCAGTAGGGCTGAAATGATTATTCGAATAACTCGATTAAATCGAGTCAAAAAATTCATCGATGCAGTTTCCCTGCATCGAGGAATCGTTTACATCACGTGATCACGGAGCGGGAGTGAAATTAAGCGTCTCACTCACCGCTTCCGTGTCCTCCGGAGGCCAGAGAGGCAGGACTGAGCCGGCCGGCACAGCGGAGGGAGGAGGAGGGAGTCCCTCCCTCCCCACTGTGCGCGGCTGCCGCTGAACACCAATGAGGACAGAGTAGGAGGAGGAGGGGAGGGACTGTGGCCACTGCGCCACCAATGAATGTGCCGGCCATATCCCACAGGGTCCCCCTCCTCCCCCCCATCATTGGTGGCAGTGTCAGTTCCGATCGGAGCCCCAGCAGTGTAATGCTGGGGCTCTGATCGGTTACCATGGCAGCCAGGACGCTACTGAAGTCCTGGCTGCCATGGTATGTTAGTGAGCAGAGAGCAGCACATTATACTCACGTGATTATACTCACGTGCGGTGTGGCCGCCGGTCGCTCCTTCTTCTGTCTGTGCGGCGGATTGCTAATGCTTACAGCATTAGAAATGCGCCGCACAGACCTATGAGAAGGAGCGACCGGCGTCCACAGCGCACGTGAGTATAATGCGCTGCTCTCTGCTCACTAACATACCATGGCAGCCAGGACTTCAGTAGCGTGACTCCTGGCTGCCATGGTAACCGATCGGAGCCCCAGCATTACACTGCTGGGGCTCCGATCGGAACTGACACTGCCACCAATAATGGGGGGGAGAAGGGGGACCCTGTGGCCACTGCCACCAATGATTAATACTGGGGAGGGAGGGGGGGTTGCGTTACCAGAGGGGGCAGGCAGATCAGAGGCTGTGGGGAGGGGGGGCAGATCAGAGGCTGGGGGGAGGGGGGGGAGGCAGATCAGAGGCTGGGAGGAGGCGGGGGGGCAGATCAGAGGCTGGGGGAGGCAGATCAGAGGCTGGGGGCAGGCAGATCAGAGGCTGGGGGCAGGCAGATCAGAGGCTGGGGGGAGGCAGATCAGAGGCTGGGGGCAGGCAGATCAGAGGCTGGGGGCAGGCAGATCAGAGGCTGGGGGCAGGCAGATCAGAGGCTGGGGACAGGCAGATCAGAGGCTGGGGACAGGCAGATCAGAGGCTGGGGGCAGGCAGATCAGAGGCTGGGGGCAGGCAGATCAGAGGCTGGGGGCAGGCAGATCAGAGGCTGGGGGCAGGCAGATCAGAGGCTGGGGGCAGGCAGATCAGAGGCTGGGGGCAGGCAGATCAGAGGCTGGGGGCAGGCAGATCAGAGGCTGGGGTGAGGCAAATGGAGAGAGAGTGGTTAATGGAGGCTGCAGGCACGACCTTGGCATGTATAAAGTTATTGGTTTAGAGAGGGGTTAATGAAGGCACCTCCAAGGTGCTTTCATTAACCTCTTCAAACCAATAACTTTATACATGCCTAATGCCAAGGTGCTTCCATTAACCCCTCCAAACCCAATAGGCATGTATAAAGTTATTGGTTTGGAGGGGTTAATGGAAGCACCTTGGCATTTGGCATGTATAAAGTTATTTGTGTTCGGATCGGCTATCAGAAAGGTGTCCCTAACCTATCTAACCCTATCTTCAACAAGCAGTAGAATTGTGCCGTAACTGCTGCTGTAGGGCAGCCTAAAGGGGGCCACCCCTATATGAAGTGACTGTAAGATGGCGTGGGTGGGTGGGTGAAATCAGCTGACCCGTCGTCAGCCTAGGCCTACAGGAGCCTATAAATAGCCTAGTACCCACCCAGCCTGGCCTCACAGGTGCAAGTAAGTAGCCGTGTAATCAGCTTCTCCTCTCACAAATACAGCAAAATACTAGTATTTTGCTTAACACTTGTGTTCGGATCGGCTATCAGAAAGGTGTCCCTAACCTATCTAACCCTATCTTCAACAAGCAGTAGAATTGTGCCGTAACTGCTGCTGTAGGGCAGCCTAAAGGGGCCAAAAAGCATGGACCTTATTTAGAGTAAATATATACATACCATTACGATGCCCGCTTTGAACGCCGAAAACTCTGCCCGATGAAGGTGCGGAATATACCGTACATATCAGCGACTTCTATATACCTTACCTCTTTGTCACGTGCCGTTGTTTTAGGAGGTAGCTAAAGTTGATGTTTTGAAAGAGCGGACGGTAGTCAGAAACGATTTACCCCTATGTTGACGATCATATGAACATATTGCAAGAAGGTCTGAACCCGGGAGCTGCGGACTGAAATAACAATGGTGAATGTGATAGAAGACTTAATGAAGTCCAACCATTCGCTAAGGGCCCTGCTCGGACACCAACTATTGCTGGTAGCAAATAGTGTTGAGCGCGAATATTCGAATAGCGAATTTTTTTCGCGAATATCGGCACTTCGCTAATTCGCGAATATTTCGAATATAGTGATATAAATTCGATATTTCGAATATTCGTTTTTTTGTTTTTTTGTTTTTTTTTTAATATTTTTTTCTTTCCCACTTCCCTAAAGTTGTTCTACCTGTCCCTTGGATTCCGGGCTTCCTGGCTGCTCCAGTCAGTGCCCGTTGCCGCTTCTGCCGACTTGCGTGCTCATGGAGCGTCCCCATCACCATGGGAACGTCTCCATATACTAGAGTGTACTGTCGGATTTGAGAATTACGTTGAAATCGCAATTCGATTATTTCAAGTTATAAAAATCGAATTTCGATTTTAACTTAGCACTGCTATATTCCATATTCGTTAATTCTAGCCTAATATGGACTATAGCAGTGCTAAGTTAAAATCGAAATTCGATTATTATAACTTGAATTAATCGAATTGCGATTTCAACTTGGACCTGGTTTACTATGGTTGGCTTGGTAGAATTAGCGAATATGACGAATATATTCGTTATATTCCACAAAATGAATATGGCGAATGTATTCGTTATATTCCACAAAACGAAGATAACAAAATATTCTCCATCTCTAGCTAGCTACCTACCTATCCATCAACTTCGCTAATTCTAGCAATCATATAGCAAAGTTTACTATAGAGACAGCTAAGTTTAATTCGCTATTCGATTATATTATATATTTTTTTTTTAATAAATACAATAATTATGATAATTATCAGGTATTATAATTATTCTATTTACTTTTCTAAAAAAATCAAAGTAATTTTCGCATAGCGAATTAAACTTAGCTGTCTCTATAGTAAACTTTCCTATGATTGCTAGAATTAGCGAAGTTGATGAATATAGAGCTAAAACGAAGATGCTGAATACTTCGTTATCTTCGTTTTGTGGAATATAACGAATATATTCGTCATATTCGCTAATTCAACCAAGCCAACCATAGTAAACCAGGTCCAAGTTGAAATCGCAATTCGATTAATATAACTCGAAGGAATCGCATTGCGATTTCAACTTAGAAGTAATGCTATATTCCATATTCGTTAATACTAGCCTAATGTATTTTGCTAAATCGTAATGCGATTACTTCAAGTTATATTAATCGCATTGCGATTTCAATTTGATGCTGCTGCTGCTGGTTCTCTAATGGAATGGGTCTAGAATTAACGAACTTTAACTGATATTGAATCTTGCAGTGGTAATTTTTAATCACAATGTGATAATATTTTCTATCATTAGTAACCACATTGTGAATCCAAATTTTATAATGCACTATTCTGACATACAGTAATGTATTTGTTTTATTAGTTAATTCTACCAATACCACCTATAGCAAAATCTCCAAAGCAGGAATTGCAATGCAATAAAAATAAGTTGCATTTTGAATTCAACACTATTGCTAAAATATTCGTATTGCTGGTATTGTTATAGTTAACAAGTCACCACTACATCTTATGGGTTAAGATGTCCACCATCGGTATTACTGGTGGTCACGCACATTAGCCGTGGGTGTATGCAGCCACACAAAGCAGGTGGCCACTGCGCCCGCATAAGTATTAATCCATGTTTAATTATTCTGCTGGATGAAGTATAGCTACGTCATTGGGTGTGAAGCGGTAAATGATTATGGCACAAATTATGGTGGTTACATCACACTACAATGTCTGTAACATGTATGTATGGAGAGCAGACAAATGTCTCTCATAAGCACATAGCACCTCTATTTACGTGCTACACACTGTATATCCAACGCTATAAAATCCACACCAACCCCACCTCCCCCCTTAAACCCTCCACCACCTTAAACCCCCCTCCATCATGTCCCCCCCACCTCCTCACTCACACATACACAGTTTATGAGAAGTAAAGATTGACCTCCAGTATTTCAGTATTCGCTGGTTCATTTACCATAACCCAGGGTGCACAGCGTAGAGGCGAACCAGATGTACACCCCATACCGTACCGTCACCTCACTACACAGGTACACCTCTCCTTAGATGACCATTGGCCAATACCCCATTGCTCATACCCCAAACACAATGGAATGTTCTAACGGTAACCTAAAATCAATTTTTCTTCATTCATACCCATATTTTTTTTAATTTTGATGACATGATCACATTAAGTACAAATACTTGTATTTCCAAAGTTTTTGATTACATGTATGCATGTTGTGCAAGGTCTATGATTGGACCTGGTCCCGTCACGCGTGTTGCTAAGAGCGCCACAGTCCGCAGTATTCGGTTTGAATTGTGGCACACACATGACCACCGGCACAAGAAAATAGTCATAGTGAATAAGTGGTGCGACCATAAGCGGCGCCATGTCTATTACCCTGTTTCCATGTAACGGCGGCTGCTGTATGTAATGATAATGAATTATTACTTTGGCCCAGACTAAATTGTCCGTACTCTAACCCCATTGGTTAAAATAAAACAAAACACAATAAATGAGATAGTCAATAAATATTTCGAAAACAATCTTTAAATAAAGAAAAATATTATTAACAAATAACAGAAGTAACGTACAAAAATAAAATGAAAAAAATTATGGAAGCCTTTTCATGTCTATCAGCTCTTGGATCCCTTCCTCAAAGGCCTTTTGGTTGGCCATCTCCATCACCGTTATCTCATGTGAGAATTGGAGCTTCAGCTCCCTCATCCTCCTCATTTGATTTGCCCTCAATTGCTTCATCCTCTCGAGCTGCTCCTGCTTCATCTTTCGAAATTTCCGAATACACCTGTTAAGCTCTGTAAAAGTAAAGGAAATGTACATTTTAAATCTACTTTAAAAGACAATCATTGATTGGTGTATAAAGCAGATGAATTCCTGTCTGACCCAGTAAGAAGTACATCAGCGACTTAAAAAGATTAAAATAGACAAATCGCCAGGACCGGATGGCATACACCCCCGTATCCTAATGGAATTAAGTAATGTCATAGCCAGACCCTTATTTCTGATATTTGCAGATTCTATACTGACAGGGAATGTCCCACAGGATTGGCGCATGGCAAACGTGTTGCCAATATTCAACAAGGGTCTAAAAACAGAGCCTGGAAACTATAGGCCGGTAAGTTTAACATCTGTTGTGGGTAAACTGTTTGAAGGTTTTCTGAGAGATGCTATGTTAGAGCATCTTAACAGAAATAAGCAGATAACGCCATATCAGCATGGCTTCGTGAGGGATCGGTCATGCCAAACTAATTTAATCAGTTTCTATGAGGAGGTAAGTTCTAGACTTGACGGCGGCGAATCAATGGATGTCGTGTATCTGGACTTCTCCAAAGCATTTGACACTGTACCACATAAAAGGTTAGTATATAAAATGAGAATGCTCGGACTGGGAGAAAACGTCTGTATGTGGGTAAGTAACTGGCTCAGTGATAGAAAACAGAGGGTGGTTATTAACGGTACACACTCAGATTGGGTCACTGTCACTAGTGGGGTACTTCAGGGGTCAGTACTGGAGGGGTCACTGTCACTAGTGGGGTACCCCAGGGGTCAGTATTGGGCCCTATTCTCTTCAATATATTTATTAATGATCTTGTAGAAGGCTTGCATAGTAAAATATCAATTTTCATAGAACACACTAAACTGTGTAAAGTAATTAACACTGAAGAGGACAGTATACTGTATATACAGTGGAGGAAATAATTATTTGACCCCTCACTGATTTTGTAAGTTTGTCCAATGACAAAGAAATGAAAAGTCTCAGAACAGTATCATTTCAATGGTAGGTTTATTGTAACAGTGGCAGATAGCACATCAAAAGGAAAATCGAAAAAATAACTTTAAATAAAAGATAGCAACTGATTTGCATTTCATTGAGTGAAATAAGTATTTGAACCCTCTAACAAAAAAAGACTTAATACTTGGTGGAAAAACCCTTGTTTGCAAGCACAGAGGTCAAACGTTTCTTGTAATTGATGACCAAGTTTGCGCACATTTTAGGAGGAATGTTGGTCCACTCCTCTTTGCAGATCATCTCTAAATCCCTAAGGTTTCGAGGCTGTCTCTGTGCAACTCTGAGCTTGAGCTCCCTCCATAGGTTTTCGATTGGATTAAGGTCCGGAGACTGACTAGGCCACTCCATGACCTTAATGTGCTTCTTCTTGAGCCACTCCTTTGTTGCCTTTGCTGTATGTTTTGGGTCATTGTCGTGCTGGAACACCCATCCACGACCCATTTTCAGTTTCCTGGCAGAGGGAAGGAGGTTGTCGCTCAGGATTTCACGATACATGGCTCCGTCCATTTTCCCGTTTATGCGAATAAGTTGTCCTGTGCCCTTAGCAGAAAAACACCCCCAAAGCAAAATGTTTCCACCCCCATGCTTGACGGTGGGGACGGTGTTTTGGGGGTCATAGGCAGCATTTTTCTTCCTCCAAACACAACGAGTTGAGTTAATGCCAAAGAGCTCTATTTTGGTCTCATCAGACCACAGCACCTTCTCCCAGTCACTCTCTGAATCATTCAGGTGTTCATTGGCAAACTTCAGACGGGCCTGCGCATGTGCCTTCCTGAGCAGGGGGACCTTGCGAGCCCTGCAGGATTTTAATCCATTGCGGTGTAATGTGTTTCCAATGGTTTTCTTGGTGACTGTGGTCCCTGCTAATTTGAGGTCATTAACTAACTCCTCCCGTGTAGTTCTAGGATGCTTTTTCACCTTTCTCAGAACCATTGACACCCCACGAGGTGAGATCTTGCGTGGAGCCCCAGAGCGAGGTCGATTGATGGTCATTTTGCGCTCCTTCCATTTTCGAACAATCGCACCAACAGTTGTCATCTTCTCTCCCAGCTTCTTGCTAATGGTTTTGTAGCCCATTCCAGCCTTGTGCAGGTCTACAATTTTGTCTCTGACATCCTTGGACAGCTCTTTGGTCTTTCCCATGTTGGAGAGTTTGGAGTCTGCTTGATTGATTGATTCTGTGGACAGGTGTCTTTTATACAGGTGACTAGTTAAGACAGGTGTCCTTAATGAGGGTGACTAATTGAGTAGAAGTGTCTAACCACTCTGTGGGAGCCAGAACTCTTAATGGTTGGTAGGGGTTCAAATACTTATTTCACTCAATGAAATGCAAATCAGTTGCTATCTTTTATTTAAAGTTATTTTTTCGATTTTCCTTTTGATGTGCTATCTGCCACTGTTACAATAAACCTACCATTGAAATGATACTGTTCTGAGACTTTTCATTTCTTTGTCATTGGACAAACTTACAAAATCAGTGAGGGGTCAAATAATTATTTCCTCCACTGTATACTACAGAGGACAGTATACTGTATATATACTACAGAGGACAGTATACTGCTACAGAGTGATCTGGATAGATTGGAGGCTTGGGCAGATACGTGGCAGATGAGGTCTAACACTGGCAAATGTAAGGTTATGCACATGGGAAGGAATAATGCAAGTCACCCGTACATAGTAAATGGTAAAACACTCGGTAACACTGACATGGAAAAGGATGAATGAATTTTAATAAACAGCAAACTAAGCTGCAAAAACCAATATCAGGCAGCTGCTGCCGAGGCCAATAAGATAATGGGTTGCATCAGAAGGGGCATAGATGCCCGTGATGAGAACATAGTCCTACCACTTTACAAATCACTAGTCAGACCACACATGGTGTACTGTGTACAGTTCTGGGCTCCTGTGAACAAGGCAGACATAGCAGAGCTGGAGAGGGTCCAGAGGAGGGCAACTAAGGTAAAAACTGGAATGGGGGGCGGTGGGCACACACACGACTACAGTACCCTTAAAGATTATGAAAATTAGGGTTATTCACTTTATAAAAAAGACGACTGAGGGGAGATCTAATTACTATGTATAAATATATCAGGGGTCAGTACAGAGATCTCTCCCATCATCTATTTATCCCCAGGACTGTGACTGTCACGAGGGGACATCTTCTGCGTCTGGAGGAAAGAAGGTTTGTACACAAACATAGAAGAGGATTCTTTACGGTAAGAGCAGTGAGACTATGGACTCTATACTGTAAGAGCAGTGAGACTATGGACTCTATACTGTAAGAGCAGTGAGACTATGGACTCTTTACGGTAAGAGCAGTGAGACTATGGAACTCTCTGCCTGAGGAGGTGGTGATGGTGAGTACAATAAAGGGATTCAAGAGGGGCCTGGATGTACTTCTGGAGTGTAATAATATTACAGGCTATAGCTACTAGAGAGTGGTCGTTCATCCAGGGAGTTATTTTGATTGCCTGTTTTGAGTCGGGGTCGGAATTTTTTATTCCCCTAAAGTGAGGAAAATTGGCTTCTACCTCACCTTTTTTTTTTTATTTGCCTTCCTCTGGATCAACCTGCAGGATAACCGGCCGAACTGGATGGACAGATGACTTTATTCGGCCTTATGTACCATGTTACTATTTTAATCCATTATATATTTGTTTAGTTAGGATTAATAATAGTTCATTAGACGTTATGGACTTATTAGTTAAGTTAATGCTTTTTATGTATATTAATTACTTTATAGTGTTCATGTTTTATATTACTGTTGTGTGTTGTACGTTCTTTGTTGACTTTTTTTATATAAATATTAATATTGTTTTGTGCACTTTCATTTTTTAGTCTAAGAAAATTTTTATATTTTGGATGTTCGTTACAGCCATTATTAAACAGTATGCCTCATTTAGATACTTTACGGAAATCAGTACACCAGTAACATCAGCTAGCTGTAAAAAAAAAAATTACTAGTATTTAATTAGGCTCCGGGTTTTTGAACTGGCTGCCCAGACAGATATAGTGGCACAGGTCACTCCCATACTCCATCAAGCCTTTTTAATAAAGTTTGGATTAAAAATGCAGTTCTTTTCAAGTGTGGACAGGAGATGTGAAAACTTAACCTGCGGAGAAATAAGCATGGTCTCTGACAGACCCTAAAGACTGCTAATATTGTTGTTACACTGCTTGGAGCGAACGCAAAGTGGAGGACTTTAGGTTATGCAATATCTGAAGTCTGAATAAGAATTAGAGGTTTAACTTGAACTTGTTTAAAATTGTTTTCTTGACTAAAATCTGCCTGTGGTGAAGACTAAACTGACACCTGTATGTGTGTGGGGACATTTTTTGAATTAAAACAACAGAATGTATTTACCCTCCTGGTGGGGGGTGGTCACCAACTCGTCTTGTTCCTCCTCCTCCTCATTCTCCTGGACCTCATCTGCCTCCGGTGGGCTATGGGCCTGATGCCCCGATGGTCCTGCCTGCTCCTGTTCCTGCTCCTCATCCTCCTCATCCTCCATCAGCTCCTCTTCCACCACCACCACCTTCATCTTATTGGAGCGCTTAGGGCGCACTTTAGGAAGAGTAGCCCCTGTAATGAACAAATGTTACAAAAATTCCAAGATAAACAAGCAAAGCAAAAAAAAAAAAAAAAGCTACCGGTACACAAATGAATCTATGGTGTGATCTCGATGGGATGATGATTACCCCTATGTTTGATTTCACATCATTTGGTGTTTGATGAAACTATGAATGAAGTCTTTCAGATGGTTTACAGTTGAGTACGTTAAGAGCTAGGATGAGGTACCGGGGGGGTATTTGTTTGTAAGGTACTGTTGCAGGGTTATTGAAATGAGGTGGACCAAGTCAACTGTTTTGACATTGGATAAGGGTTTACATCATATATCTGTATCTCGCTGTCAGTGTATGTATATATTGTAAATATCAGCTACGTGTCCCACCATGTACTAAATCCGTGCTGGAGAACTTTTAGGCAGAAGAGAAACCCAACTAAATTATTTATTGCAAATTTCCAAAGTTCCCATTGTACCATAATACCAGTATAGTCTGTCCTCTACACAATTATCATTTTGCTGTAACAGCTGCTTACATTCAATATGCTGACTGTGCTGTTAATAGTGTGCCTGCCAAGCTGTATGGTAGGAAAGGTCTAAAGGCGATTAGTGCACCTTAGACCTTTTCAAGGGTATGCGGCCCACAGAGAGGGCTCTGAGTGCTGCCTCTAGCACCCGTCCCATCGGTTCGACACCACTCAACTAAGTTATCAGTTGTAAAGGGATAGAAATACTTATTTGCCTAACTGAACACATAAATAACAATAGGTGGGTGATAGAAAATTAATGTAAGCATCATACCTGGACAGTTCCTGTCTCTGACCTCTTTGATAAATTTCATTTTGTGCCTCTTCAGGTCGGACCATTTTTTTAAGTATGCATTCTTTGAATGCCTCCTTGAATTCAGGTTAAACAGGTGCTGGGCAATTCGCCTCAGAATCACCTGCTTCTCTATCCGTGAAGTTCTTTCATCATAATTTTTTTCTAACATTTTCTGCAATATAACAATTAAAGGATGTAATCCCAAAATTCTAAAATCCAATTATTAGTAATTATAGTCATCTCAACCGTAAAAAAATATAATTTAATATGAAAATGGTAAACGAGTACATATTTATATAGTTCACTATGGAACTATATGACAGTAAAGTAATAATTTTTTTTTTTATTAAAAGCAAATATACAAATTAAACTTCACATTGGACGCCACTTTAACAGTGACTTTCAACAATGGCCTCCCATGTAACAGTGACCTTGACAGAGTCTGCCCTTTTAATACTGACTTTGACAAAGACCTCACCTTTAACAGTGACTTCCCCTTTAAGAGTGACTTGAACAGCTGCTTCCCCTTTAAGAGTGACCTGTAACAGTGGCCGCACCTATAACAGTGACTAGAACAGTGGCCGCCCCTTTAAGAGTGACTTGGAACAGTGGCTGCACTTTGGACTTGGACAACAGCACAGTGACCGCCCCTTTAACAGTGACTTGGAACAGTGACCGCCCCTTTAAAAGTGACTTGGAACAGTGGCCGCACCTATAACAGTCAATAGACTAGTGACCGCCCCTTTAACAGTGACTTGGAACAGTGGCCGCCCCTTTAAAAGTGACTTGGAAACTGGTCGCACCTATAACAGTCAATAGACTAGTGACCGCCCCTTTAACAGTGACTTGGAACAGTGGCCGCCCCTTTAACAGTGACTTGGAACAGTGGCCGCACCTATAACAGTCAATAGACTAGTGACCGCCCCTTTAAAAGTGACTTGGAACAGTGGCCGCCCCTTTAAAAGTGACTTGGAACAATGGCCGCACCTATAACAGTCAATAGACTAGTGACCGCCCCTTTAAAAGTGACTTGGAACAGTGGCCGCCCCTTTAAAAGTGACTTGGAAACTGGTCGCACCTATAACAGTCAATAGACTAGTGACCGCCCCTTTAACAGTGACTTGGAACAGTGGCCGCCCCTTTAAAAGTGACTTGGAACAATGGCCGCACCTATAACAATCAATAGACTAGTGACCGTCCCTTTAAAAGTGACTTGGAACAGTGGCCGCACCTATAACAGTGACTAGAACAGTGGCCGCCCCTTTAAGAGTGACTTGGAACAGTGGCTGCACTTTGGACTTGGACAACAGCACAGTGACCGCCCCTTTAACAGTGACTTGGAACAGTGACCGCCCCTTTAAAAGTGACTTGGAACAGTGGCCGCACCTATAACAGTCAATAGACTAGTGACCGCCCCTTTAACAGTGACTTGGAACAGTGGCCGCCCCTTTAACAGTGACTTGGAACAGTGGCCGCACCTATAACAGTCAATAGACTAGTGACCGCCCCTTTAAAAGTGACTTGGAACAGTGGCCGCCCCTTTAAAAGTGACTTGGAAACTGGTCGCACCTATAACAGTCAATAGACTAGTGACCGCCCCTTTAACAGTGACTTGGAACAGTGGCCCCCCCTTTAAAAGTGACTTGGAACAATGGCCGCACCTATAACAGTCAATAGACTAGTGACCGCCCCTTTAAAAGTGACTTGGAACAGTGGCCGCACCTATAACAGTCAATAGACTAGTGACCGCCCCTTTAAAAGTGACTTGGAACAGTGGCCGCCCCTTTAAAAGTGACTTGGAAACTGGTCGCACCTATAACAGTCAATAGACTAGTGACCGCCCCTTTAACAGTGACTTGGAACAGTGGCCGCCCCTTTAAAAGTGACTTGGAACAATGGCCGCACCTATAACAGTCAATAGACTAGTGACCGCCCCTTTAAAAGTGACTTTGAACAGTGGCCGCCCCTTTAAAAGTGACTTGGAAACTGGTCGCACCTATAACAGTCAATAGACTAGTGACCGCCCCTTTGACAGTGACTTGGAACAGTGGCCGCCCCTTTAAAAGTGACTTGGAACAATGGCCGCACCTATAACAATCAATAGACTAGTGACCGCCCCTTTAAAAGTGACTTGGAACAGTGGCCGCACCTATAACAGTCAATAGACTAGTGACCGCCCCTTTAAAAGTGACTTGGAACAGTGGCCGCCCCTTTAAAAGTGACTTGGAACAATGGCCGCACCTATAACAGTCAATAGACTAGTGACCGCCCCTTTAAAAGTGACTTGGAACAGTGGCCGCACCTATAACAGTCAATAGACTAGTGACCGCCCCTTTAAAAGTGACTTGGAACAGTGGCCGCACCTATAACAGTCAATAGACTAGTGACCGCCCCTTTAAAAGTGACTTGGAACAATGGCTGCACCTATAACAGTCAATAGACTAGTGACCGCCCCTTTAAAAGTGACTTGGAACAGTGGCCGTACTTTGGACTTGGACAACAGCACAGTGACATACTTTTTCGAGTCGAATTACTTACAGTGATGAAATACTCCAGCTCCTCATCTGTAAAATTGCTTCGCGACATCTTTGTTCCGTCTATCTCCACTCACTACTCGATCCCAGACACGCCCCTACAGACGCAGGCAGTGGCATGCACAGACGCACGATGATTTAAATGACGTTTTTTCGAGATAACGAACCAAACATAGTAGACTGTATAGGCAGGCAAATATCATATTGGTACCTTGCTCTAAGTTGTATTCGAGTGCGAATGTAACTTTTTTATATTGAGCCATAGACTATTAAATTAGACAAATAGCGCTAATGTTCCATTCGAACTCGATCCAAACTTAAAGTGGGGGACGAATTGGAAAATTGAATAATGTGAACAATTGACTTTTAGATTTAACAAATAAGAAAATAGAGCAGGATTCACTTTATTGGTTGGTTAGGTTCAATCTGGACAGTAGTAAGTTAAAATAGCAATGCTAATAATTTAAGTTAAAATAATAGCATTGCGTAAAGACCTTATTATTAGCAGGATTAGATATCAATTCAACCTATTGGGTGAATCGAAAGTATTTACTAGCACTATTAGCATTGATAATCCAACTGCTATAATGCACTATTCATACATATAGTCATATATCAGTTCTATTTGTTAACCCCTTAGGGACTGGTCTATTTATCACCATAAGGCTATTTTTGCAATATCGGAACAGTGTCACTTTAAGTGGAGGTAACTTTAAAACGCTTTGATTTATCCAGGCCATTCTGAGAATTCCCCCCCCCCCCCCCCCCTCACATATTGTACTTTATGATACTGTTAAAATGAAGTATAAATAATTAATTTTTATATATAAAATACCAAATTTAACCAATTTTTTTTTAAATTAACAAATTTTAAAGATTCAATTTCTTTACTTCTATAATACATATTAATGCCTCAATAAAATAGTTATTACTTTACATCCCCAATATGTCCACTTAATTTTTTGTTGATTTTGTGAATGATATATCATTTTTTAACGTTGTTACAAGGCTTAGAAGTTTAGAAGCCAATCTTGAATTTTTCCTAAATTTTCGCAAAACAAATTTTTAGGTACCAATTCTGTTCTGAAGTCACTTTGTGATTAGAGTTGAGCGAACACCTGGCTGTTCGGGTTTGAGAAGTTCTGCAGAACTTCCCAGAAATGTTCTGGTTCGGGATCCGAATCCGACCCTAACTTCGTCCCGAACCCGAACCCCATTGAAGTCAATGGGGACCCAAACTTTTCGGCATTAAAAAGGGTGTAAAAAAGCCCAGGAAAGGGCTAGAGGGCTGCAAAGAAATGTTGATAGGGAAATAAATTAAAATTAAAATAAAATAAATAAAAATTAACCAATATCAATTGGAGAGAGGACCCATAGCAGAGAATCTTGCTTCACGTCACCCACCACTGTAACAGTCCATTGTCAGATATTTAGGCCCCGGCACCCAGGCAGAGGAGAGAGGTCCCATAACAGAGAATCAGGCTTCACGTCAGCCACCACTGCAACAGTCTATTGTCAGATATTTAGGTAGTTAATTTCTATTCTGGACAAGGGATGGACAGGTCCTGTGGGATCCATGCCTGGTTCATTTTTATGAACGTCAGCTTGTCCACATTGGCTGTAGACAGGCGGCTGCGTTTGTCTGTAATGACGCCCCCTGCCGTGCTGAATACACGCTCAGACAAAACGCTGGCCGCCGGGCAGGCCAGCACCTCCAAGGCATAAAAGGCTAGCTCTGGCCACGTGGACTATTTAGAGACCCAGTAGTTGAATGGGGCCAAACCATCAGTCAGTACGTGGAGGGGTGTGCACACGTACTGTTCCACCATGTTAGTGAAATGTTGCCTCCTGCTAACACGTTGCGTATCAGGTGGTGGTGCAGTTAGCTGTGGCGTGTTGACAAAACTTTTCCACATCTCTGCCATGCTAACCCTGCCCTCAGAGGAGCTGGCCGTGACACGGCTGCCTTGGCGACCTCTTGCTCCTCCTCTGCCTTGGCCTTGGGCTTCCACTTGTTCCCCTGTGACATTTGGGAATGCTCTCAGTAGCGCGTCTACCAACGTGCGCTTGTACTCGCGCATCTTCCTATCACGCTCCAGTGCAGGAAGTAAGGTGGGCACATTGTCTTTGTAGCGTGGATCCAGCAGGGTGGCAACCCAGTAGTCCGCACAGGTTAAAATGTGGGCAACTCTGCTGTCGTTGCGCAGGCACTGCAGCATGTAGTCGCTCATGTGTGCCAGGCTGCCCAGGGGTAATGACAAGCTGTCCTCTGTGGGAGGCGTATCGTCATCGTCCTGCCTTTCCCCCCAGCCACGCACCAGTGATGGGCCCGAGCTGCGTTGGGTGCCACCCCGCTGTGACCATGCTTCATCCTCATCCTCCTCCACCTCATCCTCGTCCTCCTCGTCCTCCAGTAGTGGGGCCTGGCTGGCCACATTTGTACCTGGCCTCTGCTGTTGCCAAAAACCTCCCTCTGAGTCACTTCGAAGAGACTGGCCTGAAAGTGCTAAAAACGACCCCTCTTCCTCCTCCTCCTCCTCCTGGGCCACCTCCTCTTCCATCATCGCCCTAAGTGTTTTCTCAAGCAGACATAGAAGTGGTATTGTAACGCTGATAACGGCGTCATCGCCACTGGCCATGTTGGTGCAGTACTCAAAACAGCGCAACAGGGCACACAGGTCTCGCATGGAGGCCCAGTCATTGGTGGTGAAGTGGTGCTGTTCTGTAGTGCGACTGACCCGTGCATGCTGCAGCTGAAACTCCACTATGGCCTGCTGCTGCTCGCACAGTCTGTCCAGCATGTGCAAGGTGGAGTTCCACCTGGTGTGCACGTCGCATATGAGGCGGTGAGCGGGAAGGCCGAAGTTACGCTTTAGCGCAGACAAGCGAGCAGCGGCAGGAACTGAACGGCGGAAGCGCGCACAGACGGCCCGCACTGACATGTCAGGGTAGTTGTGAATGAACTTCTGTACCACCAAATTCAGCACATGCGCCAAGCAAGGGATGTGCTTGAAACCGGCTAGTCCCAGAGCTGCAACGAGATTTCGCCCATTATTATTAGAATGGCATTGGGCCCCACCAAATATCGCTGTAAATTCTGGCGGCTACTGGGACCTAGGGTATTTGGTACACTAGGACGTGTGGCTGTGGCAGAACGGCCACGTCCTCTCCCAGCACCAGAGGGTCCACTAACACCACCACGACCATGTCCGCGTCCTTTACTGGATGTTTTCCTCATTGTTACCATTCACCACAATAAGAAAAATATTAACATAGAAACATAGAAACATAGAATGTGTCGGCAGATAAGAACCATTTGGCCCATCTAGTCTGCCCAATATATCTGAATCCTATGAATAGTCCCTGGCCCTATCTTATATGAAGGATAGCCTTATGCCTATCCCATG
This sequence comes from Bufo gargarizans, assembly GCF_014858855.1. Taxonomy (NCBI): domain Eukaryota; kingdom Metazoa; phylum Chordata; class Amphibia; order Anura; family Bufonidae; genus Bufo; species Bufo gargarizans. The sequence goes on along the minus strand of NC_058082.1, from coordinate 386,469,030 downwards.
CATGCTTCAACTCCTTCACTGTATTTGCAGCTACCACTTCTGCAGGAAGGCTATTCCATGCATCCACTACTCTCTCAGTAAAGTAATACTTCCTGATATTACTTTTAAACCTTTGCCCCTCTAATTTAAAACTGTGTCCTCTTGTGGTAGTTTTTCTTCTTTTAACCTCCTCCCGTCTCGCTAACGCCGAAAGGCGTCAATGCTGCGGCGCTGCCAGGTCACACTAACGCCGATTGGCGTCATCTCGCGTGAGCCGAGATTTCCTGTGAACGCGCGCACACAGGCGCGCGCGCTCACAGGAACGGAAGGTAAGCGAGTGGCTCTCCAGCATGCCAGCGGCGATCGCTCGCTGGCAGGCTGGAGATCCGAATTTTTTAACCCCTAACAGGTATATTAGACGCTGTTTTCATAACAGCGTCTAATATACCTCCTACCTGGTCCTCTGGTGGTCCCTTTTGTTAGGATCGACCACCAGAGGACTCAGGTAGGTCAGTACAGTCGCACCAAACACTACACTACACCCCCCCCCCCCCCGTCACTTATTAACCCCTTATAAACCCCTGATCACCCCATATAAACTCCCTGATCACCCCCCTGTCATTGATCACCCCCCCTGTCAGGCTCCGTTCAGACGTCCGTATGATTTTTACGGATCCACGGATACATGGATCGGATCCGCAAAAAGCATACGGACGTCTGAATGGAGCCTTACAGGGGGGTGATCAATGACAGGCGGGTGATCACCCATATACACTCCCTGATCACCCCCTGTCATTGATCACTTCCCTGTAAGGCTCCATTCAGACGTCCGCATGATTTTTACGGATCCATGGATACATGGATCGGATCCGCAAAACACATGCGGACGTCTGAATGGAGCCTTACAGGGGGTGATCAATGACAGGCGTGTGATCACCCATATACACTCCCTGATCACCCCCCTGTCATTGATAACCCCCCTGTAAGGCTCCATTCAGACGTCCGCATGCGTTTTGTGGATCCGATCCATGGATCCGTAAAAAATCATGCGGATGTCTGAATGGAGCCTTACAGGGGGGGTGATCAGTGACAGGGGGGTGATTACCCTGATCACCCCCTGTCATTGATAACCCCCCTGTAAGGCTCCATTCAGACGTCCGCATGCGTTTTGTGGATCCGATCCATGTATCCATGGATCCGTAAAAAATCATGCGGATGTCTGAATGGAGCCTTACAGGGGGGGTGATCAGTGACAGGGGGGTGATCACCCTGATTACCCTGATCACCCCCTGTCATTGATAACCCCCCTGTAAGGCTCCATTCAGACGCCCGCATGCGTTCTGTGGATCCGATACATGTATCCATGGATCCGTAAAAAATCATGCGGATGTCTGAATGGAGCTTTACAGGGGGGGTGATCAGTGACAGGGGGGTGATCACCCTGATTACCCTGATCACCCCCTGTCATTGATAACCCCCCTGTAAGGCTCCATTCAGACGTCCGCATGCGTTTTGTGGATCCGATACATGTATCCATGGATCCGTAAAAAATCATGCGGATGTCTGAATGGAGCCTTACAGGGGGGGTGATCAGTGACAGGGGGGTGATCACCCTGATTACCCTGATCACCCCCTGTCATTGATAACCCCCCTGTAAGGCTCCATTCAGACGTCCGCATGCGTTCTGTGGATCCGATACATGTATCCATGGATCCGTAAAAAATCATGCGGATGTCTGAATGGAGCTTTACAGGGGGGGTGATCAGTGACAGGGGGGTGATCACCCTGATTACCCTGATCACCCCCTGTCATTGATAACCCCCCTGTAAGGCTCCATTCAGACGTCCGCATGCGTTTTGTGGATCCGATACATGTATCCATGGATCCGTAAAAAATCATGCGGATGTCTGAATGGAGCCTTACAGGGGGGGTGATCAGTGACAGGGGGGTGATCACCCTGATCACCCCCTGTCATTGATAACCCCCCTGTAAGGCTCCATTCAGACGTCCGCATGCGTTCTGTGGATCCGATACATGTATCCATGGATCCGTAAAAAATCATGCGGATGTCTGAATGGAGCCTTACAGGGGGGGTGATCAATGACAGGGGGGTGATCAGGGAGTCTATATGGGTGATCACCCCCCTGTCATTGATCACCCCCCTGTCATTGATCACCCCCCCCCCCCCCCTGGTAAGGCTCCATTCAGACATTTTTTTTGGCACAAGTTAGCGGAAATTTTTTGTTTGTTTTTTCTTACAAAGTCTCATATTCCACTAACTTGTGTCAAAAAATAAAATCTCACATGGACGCACCATACCCCTCACGGAATCCAAATGCGTAAACATTTTTAGACATTTATATTCCAGACTTCTTCTCACGCTTTAGGGCCCCTAAAAAGCCAGGGCAGTATAAATACCCCACATGTGACCCCATTTCGGAAAGAAGACACCCCAAGGTATTCCGTGAGGGGCATATTGAGTCCATGAAAGATTGAAATTTTTGTCCTAAGTTAGCGGAAAGTGAGACTTTGTGAGGAAAAAAACAAAAAAAAAATCAATATCCGCTAACTTATGCAAAAAAAAAAAAAATTCTAGGAACTCGCCAGGCCCCTCATTGAATACCTTGGGGTGTCTTCTTTCCAAAGTGGGGTCACATGTGGGGTATTTATACTGCCCTGGCTTTTTAGGGGCCCGAAAGTGTGAGAAGAAGTCTGGGATCCAAATGTCTAAAAATGCCCTCCTAAAAGGAATTTGGGCCCCTTTGCGCATCTAGGCTGCAAAAAAGTGTCACACATGTGGTATCGCCGTACTCAGGAGAAGTTGGGGAATGTGTTTTGGGGTGTCATTTTACATATACCCATGCTGGGTGAGAAAAATATCTTGGTCAAATGCCAACTTTGTATAAAAAAATGGGAAAAGTTGTCTTTTGCCAAGATATTTCTCTCACCCAGCATGGGTATATGTAAAATGACACCCCAAAACACATTCCCCAACTTCTCCTGAGTACGGCGATACCACATGTGTGACACTTTTTTGCTGCCAAGGTGGGCAAAGGGGCACATATTGCAAAGTGCACCTTTCGGATTTCACCGGCCATTTTTTACAGATTTTGATTGCAAGGTACTTCTTACACATTTGGGCCCCTAAATTGCCAGGGCAGTATAACTACGCCACAAGTGACCCCATTTTGGAAAGAAGACACCCCAAGGTATTCCGTGAGGGGCACGGCGAGTTCCTAGAATTTTTTATTTTTTGTCACAAGTTAGCGGAAAATGATGATTTTTCTTTTTTTTTCTTTTTTCCTTACAAAGTCTCATATTCCACTAACTTGCGACAAAAAATAAAAAATTCTAGGAACTCGCCATGCCCCTCACGGAATACCTTGGGGTGTCTTCTTTCCAAAATGGGGTCACTTGTGGCGTAGTTATACTGCCCTGGCAATTTAGGGGCCCAAATGTGTGAGAAGAACTTTGCAATCAAAATGTGTAAAAAATGCCCTGCAAAATCCGAAAGGTGCACTTTGGAATATGTGCCCCTTTGCCCACCTTGGCAGCAAAAAAGTGTGACACATCTGGTATCGCCGTACTCAGGAGAAGTTGGGGAATGTGTTTTGGGGTGTCATTTTACATATACCCATGCTGGGTGACAAAAATATCTTGGTCAAATGCCAACTTTGTATAAAAAAATGGGAAAAGTTGTCTTTTGCCAAGATATTTCTCTCACCCAGCATGGGTATATGTAAAATGATACCCCAAAACACATTCCCCAACTTCTCCTGAGTACGGCGATACCAGATGTGTGACACTTTTTTGATGCCAAGGTGGGCAAAGGGGCACATATTCCAAAGTGCACCTTTCGGATTTCACCGGCCATTTTTTACACATTTTGATTGCAAAGTACTTCTCACACATTTGGGCCCCTAAATTGCCAGGGCAGTATAACTACGCCACAAGTGACCCCATTTTGGAAAGAAGACACCCCAAGGTATTCCGTGAGGGGCATGGCGAGTTCCTAGAATTTTTTATTTTTTGTCGCAAGTTAGTGGAATATGAGACTTTGTAAGGAAAAAAGATAAAAAATAAAAAATCATCATTTTCCGCTAACTTGTGACAAAAAATAAAAAATTCTAGGAACTCGCCATGCCCCTCACGGAATACCTTGGGGTGTCTTCTTTCCAAAATGGGGTCACTTGTGGCGTAGTTATACTGCCCTGGCAATTTAGGGGCCCAAATGTGTGAGAAGTACCTTGCAATCAAAATGTGTAAAAAATGGCCTGCAAAATCTGAAAGGTGCACTTTGGAATATGTGCCCCTTTGCCTACCTTGGCAGCAAAAAAGTGTCACACATGTGGTATCGCCGTACTCAGGAGAAGTTGGGGAATGTGTTTTGGGGTGTCATTTTACATATACCCATGCTGGGTGAGAGAAATATCTTGGCAAAAGACAACTTTTCCCATTTTTTTATACAAAGTTGGCATTTGACCAAGATATTTTTCTCACCCAGCATGGGTATATGTAAAATGACACCCCAAAACACATTCCCCAACTTCTCCTGAGTACGGCGATACCAGATGTGTGACACTTTTTTGCAGCCAAGGTGGGCAAAGGGGCACATATTCCAAAGTGCACCTTTTGGATTTCACCGGTCATTTTTTACACATTTTGATTGCAAAGTTCTTCTCACACATTTGGGCCCCTAAATTGCCAGGGCAGTATAACTACCCCACAAGTGACCCCATTTTGGAAAGAAGACACCCCAAGGTATTCCGTGAGGGGCATGGCAAGTTTTTAGAATTTTTTATTTTTTGTCGCAAGTTAGTGGAATATGAGACTTTGTAAGAAAAAAAAAAAAAAAAAAATCATCATCATTTTCCGCTAACTTGTGACAAAAAATAAAAAGTTCTATGAACTCACTATGCCCATCAGCGAATACCTTAGGGTGTCTACTTTCCGAAATGGGGTCATTTGTGGGGGTTTTCTACTGTTTGGGCATTGTAGAACCTCAGGAAACATGACAGGTGCTCAGAAAGTCAGAGCTGTTTCAAAAAGCGGAAATTCACATTTTTGTACCATAGTTTGCAAATGCTATAACTTTTACCCAAACCATTTTTTTTTTTTGCCCAAACATTTTTTTTTTATCAAAGACATGTAGAACAATAAATTTGGCGAAAAATGTATATATGGATGTCGGTTTTTTTTGCAAAATTTTACAGCTGAAAGTGAAAAATGTCATTTTTTTGCAAAAAAAATCGTTAAATTTCGATTAATAACAAAAAAAGTAAAAATGTCAGCGGCAATAAAATACCACCAAATGAAAGCTCCATTAGTGAGAAGAAAAGGAGGTAAAATTCATTTGGGTGGTAAGTTGCATGACCGAGCAATAAACCGCTAAAGTTGTGGAGTGCCGATTTGTAAAAAAGGGCCTGGTCACTAGGGGGGTATAAACCTGTGGTCCTTAAGTGGTTAAATATGCTCTCCTCCTTTACCGAGTTGATTCCCTTTATGTATTTAAAAGTTTCTATCATATCCCCTCTGTCTCTTCTTTCTTCCAAGCTATACATGTTAAGGTCCTTTAATCTTTCCTGGTAAGTTTTATCCTGCAATCCATGTACTAGTTTAGTAGCTCTTCTCTGAACTCTCTCTAGAGTATCTATATCCTTCTGGAGATATGGCCTCCAGTACTGCGCACAATACTCCAAGTGAGGTCTCACCAATGTTCTGTACAGCGGCATAAGCACTTCACTCTTTCTACTGCTTATACCTCTCCCTATACATCCAAGCATTCTGCTGGCATTTCCTGCTGCTTTATTACATTGTCTTCCCACCTTTAAGTCTTCTGAAATAATTACTCCTAAATCCCTTTCCTCAGATACTGAGGTCAGGACTGTGTCAAATATTCTATATTCTGCCCTTGGGTTTTTACGCCCCAGGTGCATTATCTTGCACTTATCCACATTAAATTTCAGTTGCCAGAGTTCTGACCATTCTTCTAGTTTTCCTAAATCCTTTTCCATTTGGCGTTTCCCTCCAGGAACATCAACCCTGTTACATATCTTTGTGTCATCAGCAAAAAGACACACCTTACCATCGAGGCCTTTTGCAATATCACTTATGAAGATATTAAACAAAATTGGTCCCAGTACAGATCCCTGTGGAATCCCACTGGTAACATGACCTTGTTTTGAATGTTCTCCAATGTATTGAATTCAAATTCAGGCCTTTTCTTAAAGACAACTAACACTATCTGGCTATCTATTTAGGTACCGTATTACACTAATACAGGCACAGCAGTAACCACAGATTTAGCTGAATATAAATTTGAGGCCTAGTACTTAGGCGCTGGGTGACAGGTATAGGTTTACAGACAGAATTAGACTGGGATATGCACAGTAGCGTGTGTGTGAAGTTATTCAGAATGACCCTATGTGCACCTTGAATCTGATATACCCTTTTAGGGATATATTTAAATTAGGTCTGATACAGCAGAAACCACTAAATTCTGAAATTGCTAATTTGGGAATTGTATTTCAACCCTGAACAAAAATATATCCTTTGCCAGACAGTATTACAATTGGCTGGCCACAGCTGAAACACCAGATTTAGGGAACTGCTATTTTGGCAATTGTATTTCACCCCTCAATAAAATAGCAATGGCTGTGACGGCCTCTTGTGGCAAGTAGTATGACGCTTGTTGATTGTCTGCTTTGTACTCTTTCAAAAAGTGCCAAGAAAGCGATGAACAACGAACACCGAACCCGGACTTTTACGAAAAAGTTAGGGTTCTGTTGCGTGTCACGGACAACCAAAAATTCGGTGCGAACCAAAACTATACATTTCGGCTTTGCTCATCCCTATTTGTGAGGCTTACCTAATAGAAACCATGCAAAAATGAGACCATTATAAAAAACTACACCCCTCAAGGTATTTGAAACTGATTTTGAAAATATTGTTAACCCGTCCGGTGTCCCACAAGAATTAATTGAAAATAGAGATACAATATTTAAATTTCTATTTTTTGTAAGATTTACCATTTTATTTATTTATTTCCAGTTCCAAAGCAATGGTTAACTGTCAAACCAAATTCAATATTTATTGAGAACTGTTTTTTTTTTTCACCGTGTCCTATTTGAAGCCCCCCTGATGCATCCCTAGAGTAGAAACTTGAAAAAATAGGCACATTTTACAAACTACGGGATAGGGTGGCAGTATTGTTGGCAATAGTTTAGGGTACATATGTTTTTTGGTTGCTCTATATTAAACTTTTTGTGAGTGAAGTTAAGCAAAAATAGCTGTTTTATCACCGTTTTTATTTTTTGTTATTTACAACATTCATCTGACAGGTTAGATTGTTTTTTTTTTTTTCATAGACTTGGTTGTCACGGATACCTAATAGGTATCATTTTTAATTTCTGAACTTTTTACACAATGATTTATTATTAGAAACCAAACAATCATGTTCTATTGTTTACATAGTCGGAGAACCATAATTTGTTAATTTGTTTTGGCGATTAACTTGGTTAGGGTATTGTAATGCTGCAGAACCACAAGCAACCAGGCAAAGATCTGAACAAACGTGGATTTATGGAAAACACAGCAGTAAAGTCCAAGCCAGAAATCATACAGAAATAACGTAGACCAAATAATAACCTCTGTGGGAAAACGTCAGAGAAAAGCCAGACCAGGCTAAAGTTCATAAAGAAGAGTCTGTGAAACCAGGTACCTAAGGATGAGACGGTGAAGTATCCAAGGTCTGATCCGAGGCCACACACGGTGCAACTGTAGAGCAGAGACTAGGTTTCCAGAGGCATTCACTTGATAGAGACAAACAGAGTTCATGCATGGAACAAACTTAGTGAACCTGAAACAGCATACTCCCAGGTTGTAGAGACAACAGTGAGCACTGATCACACAGGGAGATCACCTTTTAAACACCTGCTGGTCAATCACAGAGTTCTGCTTTTCAGAACCTCATAGGTCATGCGATGATCCTACTCATTAGCACCTGTGCATCAAATCCCTAATCAACTTTGAATTTGTGCACAGATGCGTTTCCTGTCAGTGACCGACGTAGCGCATTTCTTTACAAATAACCCCTCGGGCATGCACGCGTACGCCCAACACACTTGGCACGGGCACTGTATTGTGCCAGCATGGACGCCGGAACGGAACTCTCAGGAGACACCGGAGCCAGGACCGGCCGCAACGTATTGCCATCAGCCCAGCAATTCTGCCACAGAGATCCCCGCGGCCCTCCCCTCCGGCGCCCATGCGGACGCCTCACCGTATCTGCCTGCAAGGGAACCAAAACCGCAGAGTCCCTTACAGGTATGATTTTAGCTGGATTTATTGGCACTTGAATTGGCTCTATATACCTATTATGTATTTTTTTTTTTTTTGCATAGTAATTTTTGGTGTATTTTGTTTAAATTTATTTGGTGAGAAATACTGTATTTTGACATGAAACATTTTTTTGGGCTGGTTGACAAAAAATTTTTCCAACTTTATTTTTACCTTAATTTTTTTACCAATTTAGAACTTCAACTTTTGGGGGTCTAATCCCCTTTACAATGCATTCCAATACTTCAGTATTGGAATGCATTGGCTTTATGAATAATACTTTGTCGATTACTCATACAGTTCCCGTGGCCTGTGACATCCAGAGGGCTGGATCTCACAGGCTCATCACCGGAAGGCAGTGCAATGTGCAATGGGCAGTGCAGTGTTATAGTTAACAAGTTACCACTGCATCTTATGGGTTAAATGTCCACCATCAGTATTAGTGACGATCACAGACATCAGACGCAGAAGTATAGCTATGTCATTAGGTGTGAAGCTGTTTGATTATGGCACAAATTAAAGTGGTTACATCACACTACAATGTCTGTAACATGTATGTATGGAGAGCAGACAAATATCTCTTACATGCACATCTCACCTTTAATAACGTGCTACACACTATATATCCCACGCTATAAAACCCACACCAACCCCACATCCCCCCTTAAACCCTTTACCACCTTTAACCCGCCTCCATCAACTATTCCCCCCCCACCTCACTCTCACTCAAACACACATACACAGTTTAGGAGAAGTAATGATCGACCTCCAGTATTTCAGTATTTGCTGGTTCATTTAGCGTTACCCAGGGTGCACCACGTGGAGGCGAACCAGCTGTGCACCCCATACCGTACCGTCAATTCACTAGACAGGTACACCTCTCCTCAGATGGCTAATACACCATTCCTCATACACCACAAACATACATTTTAAATTCAATGAAATAGTCTAACAGTAACCTAAAATCAAACATTTTACATTAATTGAACTAAATTTTTGCTTATTTTGGTGACATGATCACATTAATTACTAAGACTTGTATTAAAAATTTTTGGCATTACATGTATACATGTTGTACAATGTCTATGATTGGACCTGGTCCCGTCACGCGTGCTGCTATGAGCGCCACAGTCCGCAGTATTCGGTTTGAATTGTGGCACACACATGACCACCGGCACAAGAAAATAGTCATAGTGAATAATTTTTCCAACCATATGCTGGACCATGTCAATGGATCTTGTCGATCCGAACAAAATAATGTCCCGGTACAATGCTGACATAACATCGCCAACACTCAGTAATGTACATGTTCTCTTATGAAAGTATTTATTTATATTCGTCTCAAAATGTTTACTTTCTACATGGTTAGAAACGTAGCAAATAATTCATTTTACATATATATATATATATATATCTATATCAAATGTACCATATGTATGTCTGTGCCTCAAAAACTCCAAAAAAACAACAATTGATTTCAATGAAACTTTGAACACAGATTCATTGCTAACAGGAAAGAATTGTTGTGGTGTTCTATGCTCTGTCGGACGTACTATCCTGAGACATACACAAATAAATTACAGTATGATAGCCAATACAAGCGTAACAGCAACACAACTGTTGTCTTATCAGTTAATACAAACTCGCTGGTCCTATCCCCGGTTGCAATAAGCACTGATCTCAACTTTTGACCTGTTTTAAGCTCCTGAAATATTCAGTCATATGACGGATGATGGCACAACCACACAGCGATATGCTTTGAGTTAGGTCTTACGCAATGTCATGTCCCTATCCGGATCTGAATCATAAATATTTGGAGGAGTATAATCAGGCTGTTAATGTAAAATAAGAATATTAAGAATATTAAGCCAGGAAGCAGGACGTTCATATGACCGCACCTGTAGCCTCTGAAGACAACAGACCCTAATAACCATCTGCTGAGATCACCTCACACCTCATGCAGCTTCATAAGGAAACCTCAGACTGTATGTCTCCTGTTGCTATTCTTAGGCAACCAAACTAAAGACATGCTTATTAACCCTACCTTTATGCCTGGTTAATTTACAACTCAGACATGCCGAGAACTGGTAGGGAGGATTAGCATAATGAGACATGCCTGTATTGAGGATAGGAGATAGAACCTAGATATGAAAATGCTGGGGCCTCACTCACATGATAAATGTGGTGACGGTCTTCTGTAAGGCAGAGGGGTGGCGTGTAATTGTTCCTCATAAATCCATGTGGGACCCAGCACAAGCACAGGATTTTTCATAACAATTGCACAGTCAAAGATATGGGCCATCTTTGTCAAATTATAGAAAATTAACCTTTTCGCCATTATTAGTATACTGTTTATTTCATTGAATGACCCATTGAAACATGAAATAATTAAATAACAATGAAATATACCAGCGCGAATCATGGTCCTTCTTCTAGAGTAAATATATATATTTATTTCTACATATACACTCACATAGTTAAAGATATATTATTTAACCTATTTCCAAATAAAATGTATATTTATTTATTTCTAAATTTAAATCATCCAGTCAGTAACAGCAATAGTACCTTCCCCCCCCAAAAAAAATTACCTTAATTGAGATATTAAGTTAGTCTATTTTAAAATATCTTTAACCCTTGTTTTGTAATTTGTTTTTAATCCGAAATAAGCACAATAAAACATTGATATAATAATTATTCTATACAGAACCCATCATATAATAATTTTTTGACGTAAAAATTGGTTATGCTTTAACATTTAAAAAAATAATAATTATCTGTTATTTTGAAGCAATTTATTCTTTATAAGTTCCTTTTCAGAACTCCATTAAAAAATGTGTTGGAGTCTAATTTCAGTGTGGAGGAACAAGAGCAGGCGGTACCATTGGGCCATATTTCAGACTCGAGCCCACCAGATGTGGGTAAGAGGTGAAGCTGTACCCTCTCACCAACCACCTTCATTACCCTCATAGTCACTGGAGGAAGTCGAGGAGTAGGATGACGACAATGTTTTTACCACCACCATCATGGAGTCAAAATATTTTTGAGTGTATTTCATTAATTATTCACTGTCCACACACAGGTGTCAGTTTAGTCTTCACCACAGGCAGATTTTGCTCAAGCCAAAACTAATAAACCAGTTGCATTCCTAACTTTGATTTCTCTGTTAAACTACACATGTTGTTTTATTTTGGAGGATTTGAATTCACTCCAAGCAGGGTTGATATACAGTAGTATCTATCCACTCTTAATGGTTCTCCTGATAACAAGTTTGAACTGACAGCCCCTTCCGCTTTTCTATTTCATGACCACATTTCATAAGCGCATCTGGGATATTATATATTTTATATAATATACCTTTTTAGGGCAAAGTTATCTTGTATAAACCAAAAAATAAAATTAAATTTTTAAATTGTTTCTTTAATGAACTGTAAGCTATTTTTTTTCAGAAGTTTTGCACAGTAGTCAAGTAGTGCAAAAACGTAATAGTGCAAAGTACTAATTACATTTAAAAATTATAATTATTTGACCCAAAAAATATATTACTACGTGTGTGAACAAAATTCCGCTAAATTATGAATTTATCAATATATCAAATAGTATAATAATAAATTATTTTAAAATAGAAATTAATACAGTGTGTTAATTAATAACTACTAAAACTGTATGTGCATTTATTTTTTTCATGTCATTTAAAAATGACATTTATGTCATAATTTTTTTTTTAATTTTCAAACAAAAAAAAAAAAATATTGTTACGCAAATATATTGTTACGCAAATTTCATTGTTGGAGCATTTCAACCTCATTAACAAAAGAAAACCGGGATGAATTTAGTGCAATCCCACAAAAAATGTTGACATGATTTCTATAATAATCAGGTGATAATTTTCATTACATATATTCTTTAACGAAATTAATAATGTGTATAGCTACATCAAAATGTGCCAATAATTCTACATTCACAAAACCGGATTACCACACGGCTGCGTATGACGCCAGTCACACAAAACCATGTAGAGAGAGGCCAACACGGAAGTCAGACATCCCTCCCAGGATGACTGACGACACCATGTTTGAACCTCGATCCTTTTATAAAATAAATATAAATAATAAAATAATAAACTTTTTTTGTGTTTATCAATCAGTCCTGTACAGTTTTAACTGCACAACAACTGCTGACAATGGAAGTCCAGGTGCAGTCCCCACCTTTTACAGTGACAACCACAACTAGGCTCACCCAAACACAATTTTTTAAAAATAACAAACTAAAATAAAAAATTAAATCAAATTAAAAAATTTTTGTGAATGTTGATTAATAACACTTAAAATAAATATTTATTTTTTTAATATTATCTTAATCATTGATTATACATAATGAGCATATCACATGTCAGAATAGCAAATATGACCACCAATTTCTGAGAAATGCAATACTATTTACTAGAGTAACTACAATTGTAAATAAGTGGTCCATGCTGGTTGTCTCCAAACAATCTTGACAGACTGCTTAAACAAGTATTTTTTTTGTAATGTAATACAAGGATCAATCATAATTTAGCAGAATAATGTCAGACAGTAGAATTTAAATACTAAAGCTACAGAACAAGGGCTACCCTTTGATCTGCGTAACCCAACACTGTCATGACAGGCATCAGCTTATAAATGATAACTCTTCACTAAAAGCACTGCAAATTTTTTCACACAACTACGCAGGCAGGATACATAAACACAAAATCTTATAAATGTCAACGCTATAGTGTAAGTTCTACACATACATAGGACTAAATATTCAGATTAAATACAGGAAATGGCACTATAAGATTAACTTTATTGGTCAAAGTTCTACAACTAAGTTAACAGCACCAAGACACACTGCAGCATCAGCAGGTAGAAGTAGGATTGCAGTATAAGGCCTATAAATATCTCGGCCTAACTGCGCAGGATGGGCATCAGCAGCAAACTTTGTTTTAAAAGTCATACAGACAATTCAACGTGAGGTAGATCAGCAGCAGCATTAACAGCAGGTAGAAGTAGGATTGCAGTATAAGGCCTATAAATATCTCGGCCTAACTGCGCAGGACGGGCATCAGCAGCAAACTTTGTTTTAAAAGTCATACAGACAATTCAACGTGAGGTCGATCAACAGCAGCATTAACAGCAGGTAGAAGTAGGATTGCAGTATAAGGCCTATAAATATCTCGGCCTAACTGCGCAGGATGGGCATCAGCAGCAAACTTTGTTTTAAAAGTCATACAGACAATTCAACGTGAGGTCGATCAACAGCAGCATTAACAGCAGGTAGAAGTAGGATTGCAGTATAAGGCCTATAAATATCTCGGCCTAACTGCGCAGGACGGGCATCAGCAGCAAACTTTGTTTTAAAAGTCATACAGACAATTCAACGTGAGGTCGATCAACAGCAGCATTAACAGCAGGTAGAAGTAGGATTGCAGTATAAGGCCTATAAATATCTCGGCCTAACTGCGCAGGATGGGCATCAGCAGCAAACTTTGTTTTAAAAGTCATACAGACAATTCAACGTGAGGTCGATCAACAGCAGCATTAACAGCAGGTAGAAGTAGGATTGCAGTATAAGGCCTATAAATATCTCGGCCTAAGTGCGCAGGACGGGCATCAGCAGCAAACTTTGTTTTAAAAGTCATACAGACAATTCAACGTGAGGTAGATCAGCAGCAGCATTAACAGCAGGTAGAAGTAGGATTGCAGTATAAGGCCTATAAATATCTCGGCCTAACTGCGCAGGATGGGCATCAGCAGCAAACTTTGTTTTAAAAGTCATACAGACAATTCAACGTGAGGTCGATCAACAGCAGCATTAACAGCAGGTAGAAGTAGGATTGCAGTATAAGGCCTATAAATATCTCGGCCTAACTGCGCAGGACGGGCATCAGCAGCAAACTTTGTTTTAAAAGTCATACAGACAATTCAACGTGAGGTAGATCAACAGCAGCATTAACAGCAGGTAGAAGTAGGATTGCAGTATAAGGCCTATAAATATCTCGGCCTAACTGCGCAGGATGGGCATCAGCAGCAAACTTTGTTTTAAAAGTCATACAGACAATTCAACGTGAGGTAGATCAACAGCAGCATTAACAGCAGGTAGAAGTAGGATTGCAGTATAAGGCCTATAAATATCTCGGCCTAAGTGCGCAGGACGGGCATCAGCAGCAAACTTTGTTTTAAAAGTCATACAGACAATTCAACGTGAGGTAGATCAGCAGCAGCATTAACAGCAGGTAGAAGTAGGATTGCAGTATAAGGCCTATAAATATCTCGGCCTAACTGCGCAGGATGGGCATCAGCAGCAAACTTTGTTTTAAAAGTCATACAGACAATTCAACGTGAGGTAGATCAGCAGCAGCATTAACAGCAGGTAGAAGTAGGATTGCAGTATAAGGCCTATAAATATCTCTGCCTCACTGCGCAGGACGGGCATCAGCAGGCAATGTGTGGGCAGCAGCGGTGTGATCCCGGGAATGGGCCCCCACCAGACCCGGGCAACAACATACATCCACTGAGACAGATTGAGATTAATTATATACATTATAGATATGCATAAAATGTATGTAAATATATAAAGGAATTAACATGTACATATAGAACAAGATATCTCATTTTACATATCATGCACATGGAAAGTGCAGCGGAATTTTTTTTTATCCGTTACAACGACATCATGTGTTTTCTTGAAGCCAGGGGGCTGTGGAAGTGTCGGTGTTTAGCAGCGGCTCTTTCGTTCCTCCTCATGTCTGTGAGGAGGAATGTGTCCCGACGCTCCACCAACCCATACACGATCAGTATCGCACACACGCTAGTCTACATCCAACTGCTACACCCATCCCTCATGTGCCTGTGTGAGCACCGAAGGCAGTGATGAGTCAAGTTTCATCGGCCGGAGTCTGGAAGCGTTCCGTCATGATCCGACGGGGGCAACGCAAACTCGATTTGGCGATGATGCAGCGTTGTTCCAAAGCTGATGGAAGTGTCCACATTGGGGCTTCCACCAGTGAGCAACCTGCATGATCTCTTGCCGGTCATAGGGCATAATGATCCATTTTAAGAGGCTATTTTGAACAAACGTGGTATTAAAAATTATTTTTAGTTTATGTTCTATATCTATGTGCAGTAATACGGTCCAATAGAATGCTGATATCAGCACTATTACAAAATTTGATTGCTTCTGTGCTGAAATGGGTGAGATAGATATATTAATATTGCATTATAGACAACATCTATATATTTAGCTACCACATATGATCTATTTAAGTGGTGATTTTTTTACTCCTCCGTACAACCGCATTTTAGAGGACCGTATTAATGTACATTTATATAAATCCTGAAAGAATACTATTTTATGAAATTAGATAATACATTTCTTTCTCAAGGGCGATTTAAACACGCGGTAGGAATGCGTTATGTGAACGCATAGCACACGCACTGAATCATGAGCCATTATTTTTTATGGGTCTGTGTACATGAGCTTTTATTTTTCACGCATCAGTTGTGTGTTACTTAAAAAATGCAGCTTGTTTTTTATCCAGCATTTTTAAAGCAAGACACGGCCCATAGAAGTTAATGGGGTTGGGTGAAAAATGCATCGCATCCTCAAGCAGGTGTCGGCACGTTTTTCAATGATGGTTGTTAAGATATGTTCTAAATAAATCAGAATATTTTTAACTGAGGCGTGAAAAGCGCATCACAACGCATTGAACCACCGTGGAAAAAAAATAAATGACTTAGCACAATCGCAGATAAAAGTCATTAACTTTGCTTGGAAGATCACATCATTTTACATGAAAGCTCACACGACGCATTCGGACCATATCTGCGACGCCCATGTAAAAGTAGCCAAGCTGCTAATCGTTATGCACAAACAGTTTAGTGTCAGTTCTATGTAACTGAAGAACATTTGTTGCCCTCTTAACAGAATGAAAAATGCACTGTGCTGGATGACAGTGTTGGCGATCCGCTGTGCCATGCTGATGTATGCACCCTTTGCGCCTGACATCAATACCACGTTTGTTCAAAATAGCCTCATAAAATGGATCATTATGCCCTATGACCGGCAAGAGATCATGCAGGTTGCTCACTGGTGGAACCCCCAATGTGGACACTTCCATCAGCTTTGGAACAACGCTGCTTCATGGCCTAAGGGAGTTTGCGTTGCCCCCGTCGGATCATGACGGAACGCTTCCAGACTCCGGCCGATGAAACTTGACTCATCACTGCCTTCGGTGCTCACACAGGAACATGAGGGATGGGTGTAGCAGTTGGATGTAGACTAGCGTGTGTGCGATACTGATCGTGTATGGGTTGGTGGAGCGTCGGGACACATTCCTCCTCACAGACATGAGGAGGAACGAAAGAGCCGCTGCTAAACACC
Organism: Bufo gargarizans; assembly: GCF_014858855.1. NCBI lineage: Eukaryota > Metazoa > Chordata > Amphibia > Anura > Bufonidae > Bufo > Bufo gargarizans. Next base: position 386,452,308 of record NC_058082.1, on the reverse strand, counting down.
GACACTTCCACAGCCCCCTGGCTTCAAGAAAACACATGATGTCGTTGTAAGTGAAAAGACAGTGTTCTGCTGCATCTTCCATGTGCCTTGATCAGGAAACCTGGCGTAGACTAGTGAGGTCAGATTGTGTGCTGTGTGGGCATGCACAGTAATTACTTAAAATAATAAATTATGTCAGATTTTTTTAAAAATATATGCAAAATCATATATAAATATATATTTAATAAATATAAAATAAAAAAAGAATCAATAATTTAATAACTAAATTGATCAAAAAGAAATTCAGTTTAATTCATTAATAATTCAATTCATATTTAAATATAAATAAATAATTTAATAAATAATTAAAAATATCAATAAATAAGTTAAAAAGATAAAAAAACAACGGATTTTGGGAGGGAGAGAAAAGGAGAGTGATGGACAAGGGACCTCTCAACGGCCTGAACCGACAGCGGGGGCCAAGAAGTCACTGCCGATCCAGGACTCGTTCATCTTGATGAAGGTGAGTCTGTCCACGGAGTCAGTGGACAGACGGGTCCTCTTGTCCGTGACCACCCCACCTGCCGCGCTGAAGGTCCGCTCAGACAGTATGCTGGAGGGGGGGCAACACAGTAGCTCCAGCGCATACTGAGCGAGCTCACGGCAGGTGTCCAGCCTGGCGACCCAGTACTCCATGGGGTCGTCGGTGCTCATGCTGTCGGAAGCACCGACTGACCCCATGTAGTCAGCCACCATGCGGGCCAGCCGCTGGTGTTGACTGCTGCTGCTGCTGCTGCTACTGGGTCGCGCAGACTGGTAGAACTGCCTCATCTCACCCATAAGGTCACCAACTCGGCTGGTGCTGCTGGGACCAGCCGTTGGCTGGGTGAGATGGGCGGGGAGAGCTGGAGCCTGAGGCCGCGGGTTAGCCTCCTCCAGCCGTTTGATGAGACAGGCCCGCAGTTTTTCCATCCGGGCCTGTCTCCGGCTGGTTGGGATGAACTGCTCCAGCTTCCCCTTGCATCTAGGGTCTAAAAGGGTGGCCAACCAGAAATCATCACTCTCCTTCAGTTTCCTGATCCGGGGGTCCCTCCTAAGGCAGCGTAGCATGTGGGCAGCCATAGGGAACAGGACAGCTCGCTGTGCCTCATCATGGCTGCCAGGGACCATGATATCCTGGTCCTCAAGCTGCTGTTCATGGTGGTCCCTGTTGCTGCTGCCCCACCCCCGGACTAACGGTGCCCCCAACACCGTCTCTCCCTCTTGACCAGGCACAGACTCCTGGACGTCGTGAATGTCTTCCTCCTCCTCCACGTCGTCCTGGGCCTGGTCCTGGTGGAGCAAGGCCGCCTCATCTTGCTCCACCAAGGCACTCTCCCCAGCCTCGAGCAGGCGATCTAGTGTCCTGTCCAGCAGGAACACTAAGGGGAGCACGTCATTGAGGCCGACATGCTCCCCGCTGACCATCTTGGTCGCCTGCTCGAATGGGGCCAACACATGGCAGACCTGCTGTATCTGCCCCCACTCCACATTAGTGATGTATGGAAGTGGGTTGGTTGGCCCTGGAGTGCCTAGGTCAAGCAGGTATTCCCTCACCGCCCTTCTCTGCTCCCACAACCTCTCCAGCATGTGGAGGGTGGAGTTCCACCGCGTCACGCTGTCGACAAGCAGCCTGTGAGGGGGCAGGCTGTTGTCCCGCTGCAGTCTGGACAGGGACGCAGGGTGAGTCGGGGAGCGTCGGAAGTGGCTGGCAATCCGACGGACACGTTGCACAATGTCACTCAACCCTGGAAATGTCCGTAGGTATTTCTGGACAACCAGGTTGAGGACATGTGCCATGCAGGGGACGTGTGTCAGACTGCCAGCATGGAGGGCGGCGAGGAGGTTGCTGCCGTTGTCACAGACAACCATACCTGCCTGGAGCCTTCGGGGTGTCAGCCACTTCTGGACCTGATCCTGTAGTGCTGATAGAACATCAGGTCCTGTGTGTCTCCGTTCCCCTAAGCTAACAAGCTGGAGCACGGCCTGGCAGCGGACGTGCCCCACAGTTGCGTAGCTACGGGGACGCTTGCTGGGGGGCTCAGCAGCTGTGGAGACAGTGGCTTGAGGAAGCCTAGTGTTTCCACCCTGGACACCCCGTGGCGGCACCACAAAGTCTGATGCCGCTGTTCCCTCCCCGGCGCCTCGGAGGGACACCCAATGGGCGGTAAAACTAATGTAGCGCCCCTGCCCATTCCTGCTGGTCCAGGCATCCATGGTCAGATGCACCCTGTCGCTGACAGCATGATCCAGCGACAGGGAGACATTCTGCACCACATGCTGGTGGAGGGCAGGGACGCCGGTCCTGGCGAAGAAATGGCGGCTGGGGACACGCCATCTAGGTTGGGCCTGCTCCAACATCTGCCTGAATGGATTGCTATCCACAAGGTTGAAGGGCAGCAGATGTTGGGCAATAACCCTTGCCAGGAGCCCATTGAGAGAACGCACACGTCTGTCCCCGGGGGTGTAGGGCGCGGTGCGTTCCAAAGCCTCAGCAATTGAGGGCTGGCGCCGGACGGCAGAGGAGGAGGACTTGGAGGAGGGTGCAGTGGAGGCAGAGGTATGGCTGCCGGTACCAATACCTCTAGGAGAGGGAGTGGTGGAGTGGGACTGAGTCTGCGGTTGCTGCTGAACAGTGGCAGGAGGTGCTGTCCCCTGCACACTGGTGGTGGCGCTGCTGCTACGACCACCACGCATCTCTTCCCACTCCCGCCAGTGATTGACTCTAAGGTGCTGGGTCAGGGCACTGGTACCCAGCCGAGACAAACACCTCCCTCTCCTCACCCTGGCATGGCATAGCTGACAGATGCCAATTGTGACATCATCTGCTGCCAGGGTGAAATAGGCCCAAACAGGCGACTTCCGCCCCAACCTCTGGTCAGATGGGGCGGAGGATACCTGCGCCTGTTCAGGCTCGGTGCGCACAGTAGGAGCTGGCTGCTGCTGCCTGCTGCTCTTACCAGTGGAGCCCCTGACACTGGGCTCCCTGGTGACCTGGCGCACCATTTGCCTGGCCTGCCTACCTTCGTCAGTGCTGGTATCACGTGATGAAGGAGGTGGCACACACTCTGTGTGACCCTCCTCCTCAGACTCAAGGCCCCCATGTGATGGACCGAGAGGACCAGCAAACATGGAGCCCCTGCCATGGCTCTGCTGTCCCCTCACTGACACCTGAGTCTGACTAGGTGCGGGAGTAGTGTGGCTGACCACACCCGCACCAGTTGGAAGGGATGTGACTGGGGTACTCACAGGAGGTACCCCCTCCTCCTCCTCTATCCCTTCCATAAGGTCCTGACAATCAGGTGGACTGAATTGAAGATCACCCTCCTGCATTAAGTCCCCCAAGATGTCCCTCTCACTCTCGCTAAACAGGAGCAGGGTAGCATCTTGGGGACTGGGGGGTGGTGAAGCAGGAGGAGGAGTTGCCCCATCGCTGCTGATGCTGCTGCTCCTGCTGCGAGCCTGGGCGGATGAATCGGTGGCGCTAGATTGTGCCACATATGCCACAATTGCATCCGCCTCGTCCGAACCAATTGGGCGGCTGCAATGCCCAAAAAAATCTGGGATCAGGCGTGCTCCACTGACTGCTGGCTGCTGTCCTGCGGCGTTCCTTCGCCTGCCCCTACTGCTCTGGCTGCGTGCCTCACTTTTGTGGCTCATTTTTTTTCTCCTTAACGGAACAAACAAAAAGACGGAAGGACGGATGGACGGACGGACTAAGACAAAATAAACACAACAGTCAAATTTTTTTTTGTTTTTTTGTTTTTTTTTCTCCTAACTAACTACAACGGAACAAACACAAAGACGGACGGACTAAAACAAAATGAACACAAGTAACAGTCAAACTTTTTTTTGTTTTTTTTTCTACTAACTAACTACAACGGAACAAACACAAAGACGGACGGACGGACTAAGACAAAACAAACACAATTAACAGTCAAACTTTTTTTTGTTTTTTTGTTTTTTTTCTACTAACTAACTACAACGGAACAAACACAAAGACGGACGGACGGACGGACTAAGACAAAACAAACACAATTAACAGTAAAACTTTTTTTTGTTTTTTTGTTTTTTTTTTCTACTAACTAACTACAACGGAACAAACACAAAGACGGACGGATGGACTAAGACAAAACGAACAAACTACAAATTTATACGGAAGGACACTAAACTAAGACCCTACACTAAGCTAATATGTCAGAAGTTAATCTAAACCCTAACTCTATCTAAGCTAAGTGATACTGAAAATACTATCTAATTCCCTATCTGTATTTAATCAAATCAAACTAACTAGTCCCTACTCTACACTGAACTTTATATAAACTGAGCCCTAACACTGCCTAAACTAACTAACTTTCTGAACTACCCTGCAAACTATCTAATTAATCAATTCCCTAATCCCTATCTATCTAATAAACTATGATTTAGATCAATGCACAATTAGATCAATGCAAAATTCAATTGACAAACAATCAAGCTCCTCTCACTTCAACAACTAAACCCACAAAATGGCAACCGGGCGGTGTCTTGATTTATATAGTGAAGGGGCAGGCTACTAACCGATTGGTTGCTATGGATGTTGCTAAGGTGTGACAGGCCATTCCCATTGGCTATTCAAGGTAGGAGAGGGGAGGGTTGACGATTCTACTCTGTCAGTTTGAATAAAAAAAAAAAAAATTGCGATTTTATCGCTAATTTAAAATCGCATTTCGATTTTCATGCCCAGTGCTGAGGTAAATCTCCCGCCATTTATTTTTCTTGTGACATTTTAGCTTATTTTAACGCATGTAGTATACCAACTATATCCAACACTGTTTAATAAATTGTATGTAAAGAGAATTTTATGATTGAAAGATTCAAAACGCTATACTCGATATCGGAAAAATAAAAAATTAATCGGCTTACTCGATAATTACGTAGTTGTCATTATCGCGTAATGCGATTGTAACTTTATTATGGTGTATTAAGCTAACTTTTGTGCAGCATGATTATGCATACAAAGATAAATCGGCTTACTCGATAATTACGTAGTTGTCATTATCGCGTAATGCGATTGTAACTTTATTATGGTGTATTAAGCTAACTTTTGTGCAGCATGATTATGCATACAGAGATAAATCGGCTTACTCGATAATTACGTAGTTATCATTATCGCGTAATGCGATTGTAACTTTATTATGGTGTATTAAGCTAACTTTTGTGCAGCATGATTATGCATACAGAGATAAATCGGCTTACTCGATAATTACGTAGTTGTCATTATCGCGTAATGCGATTGTAACTTTATTATGGTGTTAAGCTAACTTTTGTGCAGCATGATTATGCATACAAAGATAAATCGCATTACTCGATAATTACGTAGTTGTCATTATCGCGTAATGCGATTGTAACTTTTATAAATAGTATAATTATAATAATTATCAGGTATTATAATTATTCTATTTATTTAAAAAAAAAGCAGTCATATAATCGCATAGCGAATTATACTTAGCTGTCTCTATAGTCAACTTTCCTATATCATTGCTAGAATTAGCGAAGTTGATGAATAGGTAGCTAAAATGAAGATGCAGAATACTTCGTTATCTTCGTTTTGTGGAATATGACGAATACATTCGTTATATTCCTTTTGTGGAATATGACGAATACATTCGTTATATTCGTTTTGTGGAATATAACGAATATATTCGTCAATTCGCTAATTCTACCAAGCCATTGAAGCCATATTCCATGCTTATGGAGCGTCCCCATCACCATGGGAACGACTCCATATACTAGAATGTACTGTCGGATTGGAGAATTACGTTGAAATCGCAATTCGATTTTTTAAAGTTATAATAATCGAATTTCGATTTTAACTTAGCACTGCTATATGCCATATTAGGCTAAGTTAAAATCGAAATTCGATTATTATAACTTGAAAAAAATCGAATTGCTATTTCAATAGGAGAGTAGCCTTTAAGTTAAAATCGAAATTCGATTATTTAAATCGCATATTAATCGCGATAACAAGATAATGACGAATATTCGATTTCGACGAATATAAAACGAATATTCTATCGAATATTCGCGAATTTCGTCGAAATCGAATATGGCACCTGCTGCTCATCACTAGTAGCAAATACTACACCTATACTTGCATGACATATATCTGCGAGGGACGATATAATCTGCGAGGGAAGAAATGTAACCTGAAGGAAAGCAGCTATGTTCATTAGGAGAACGGTATCAGAGCGGTGTACTGACTGCCCCCGAGAAAATACTGAGTAACCATGATGTAGCAATGAAAAGAAAAATGCGGCCTTAAGTGGAAGCCGAAGTGATGTATGAACAGGTGGGTGAACGCAGCTCTGGATGTGAGTAGTGCCTGAAACATGGTATGGGCCCAGCTGTGAGCATGAAGAGCACTGTATAACGCAGCTGTGAATGCAATCTGAGATAACAGGGTATCAATGTTATGCAACAGCAACTCATGAACGCAGCTCTAGTGGTGAACAGAGTATAAATTGTAAATGCAGACACATGGACATAGCTATGAAGGTAACACCCTGCAGGCTTTTTTTTTTTTTTCCCGGGATGGTCACCACAGCACCACCAAAAAAGAAAAAGAAAAAACAAAACATAAACGTGTATGAACATGAAGCAACGACAATAAGGCAACATATAATGCACCTATACCCCAGCACAGAACCGCTGACACATGCGTGCCCATAACATACAGTTTATAGATAAACCACTCTTACCTACAGGAGCATCAGAACTCAAATGCGGGCGCCTCGACTGATCTGCGTGGATCCCCACATGCAGACCCCTGGTATACATACCCCAACTCCTTGCATGTTTGGCATTAGCTACGGATGTGCCCCTGCATGTTAAAAACACACATTTTTCTTTTTTTTTTTTTGTAATAGAGGAAACCTGCGACCATACCTACACCAGGCGCCTGCTAGGCCAACAACTATATGCAATGACCCCCAACAAGCCCCTAGACAGCCGAGCATTCCCTAGACCGTTAGCACCCCGCTCTGCTTTGAACCAGAGTACTGCACATCGCATGCCGCCCTGTAGGCACCATGCCATCAAATGCAATACCACAGCGTTTTTTTTTTCCCCCTTACCATTGATATAAAACACAGCGTGCATGACTTGAACCAACTAACAACCCTCATTCAACCGTTTAGCGCCCGACTCTGCTACATCTCAGAGCGCTACATGTCGCGGACCGCAGCGTTGGTCCCATGCAAACCACTCCGATCCTACCGTGAATACCAGCGCCCTGCTAAGACATTCTGCCATCGCCCAGCCGTAAGGAGCCTCCACACCATGCTGCTGTATCCTAGAGCTGACTCACAGGTAGTGAAATCAGCTGACCCGTCGTCAGCCTAGGCCTACAGGAGCCTATAAATAGCCTAGTACCCACCCAGCCTGGCCTCACAGGTGCAAGTAAGTAGCCGTGTAATCAGCCTCTCCTCTCACAAATACAGCAAAATACTAGTATTTTGCTTAACACTAACCCCTTCAAACCAATAACTTTATACATACCTAATTACGTACGTTATTTTAAGTAGCTTTTTCTTAATAGATTACTCGATGAATCGACAAATATAATCGATAGAATACTCGATTACAATAATATTCGTTTACTGCAGCCCTAGTTTCCAGTGCCGGATAACATCCAGAAGCTGATTAAAGCTGAATGGGATAAGCCGGAAAAGGGTTCCTTCATTACCCGTTGAATTAAGACCAAGGTCGCAAAACGTACGGTCCTTCTTTTTGAGGACGCCATGCATCTGAAGAACCCTATGGACAGGAAGGCAGAGAGCCTTTTTAAGAAGACATGGAAAGCTATGGCAGCCCTTTTAAACCCGGGGGTAGCCGCGACATGTATGGCCCGTACCATAAAAGTATGGCTGGAGCAGTTAGAGTTACACCTAGTTAATAAAACTCAGAGGGAACAAACCTTGGACAGCCTTCCCCTACTGAAGATGTACACTAGCAGACGCCTCAGTGGAGTCCGTAAGACTATCCGCCCGTACGGCGGTCCTGTCTAACACAATTAGAAGGGTCCTTTGGATGAAGGCCTGGTCGGGGGATATGATGTCCAAGAACAAGTTGATCTCTCTTCCGTTGCATGTCCAGTATGTATTCGTTCCCGACTTTGGATAAAATCCTAGACAACGCCACTAACTGCAATAAAGGGTTTTCCGAAGACAGACCAAAAAACAGGAGGCAGTTTTTTCGTAACAAACCACAACTTCAGGATACCAAAACAGATAGAGGGAAATCAGGCATGTGGAGCTATACAAAAGGGGGGAACGGAAGAAATTTACTCTTCAATCCCAATAAAGGGGATCCTTCCCCTTCCTCCTCCAAGCAATGGTTGGGGGAAGACTCAGCTTCTTCATAGATACCTAGGAGCGTGTCATCGCAGACCCTTTTTATTATCAACATTATAAGGAAAGGTTATGCGATAGAACTAGAATCTCTTCCCACACACAAATATTCACCTTAACCTGGCTCCCCTTATCTCAAATGTATTTTCTGTCTGATGGCATAAGTAAGTTATTATGCCTAGGGCAATAGAATGTGTTCCCATCTGGGAAATAGGAAGAGGTCACTATTCTCCTTTTTTTATTTGAAAAACCAAGCAGCAAGTTCAGGACTATTATAAATTTGAAGCCACTGAACAAACATATCATCTACCACAGATTCAAAATGGAAACTGTGAAGTCTGCAGTGAAACTTATCAAGAAAGGGGCTATGATTGCCACGATAGACCTCAAGGATGCGTACTTCCACATCCCGATCCATCCTCATGTACAGCTTGAAGGAAGGGTTCATCATCATCAGTTGATGTGCCTGAATATCTTCTGCCCCTCACATCTTCTCCAAAGTCATGGCAGAAGTAGTGGCCGCCATAAGCCAGAAGGGAATACTAATCGTTCCATATCTGAACGATCTGTTAGTCATAGCGGAAAGTACAGATCTGCTTCAATCACATATCCAGGTGGTCCTTGCTCATCTTCAGGATCTTGGCTGGATAGTCATTGGGAGAACTCCAGCCTTCTTTCATCCAATCAGAGAGTTTTTCTGGGCATCCCTCTATATTCCAGCCTCCAGAAATCTTTCCTACCCTCCCCAAAGGTCCAGGATCTGAAGGTCAAAATCAGGCAATTCCTGAGAATTCCGGCTTGCTTTGTAAGAGAAAGCATGAAAATGCTGGGTCGTCTCTCGTCATGTATCCCTGAGGTTGCCTGGGCTCAACACCACATGAGACCCCTGCAAGATCTGATCCTCAGGAAATGGAACAGGTCTCAGCTAACTCTAGGCCAGAAGATATAGCTACGCAGTGTAGGAAGGCGCAAGGGTCCGTCATTGACGGAATATATGTGTCAACGAGATTCCTGGCCTCGGTGTGGTAAGAGCCGGTAATTTTAAGTATTAGTCGCAGTTAGTGCTGACTGACACTATTTGTTATTTAGTATGGCTGTAGAGCCGATCCGGGCCGGCTCTTACTGGGCGCAGCCAAAGTGCAGGGTGGATGGCTTCTCCCCACATTTCAGGACGGGTTTTGGTTTGGGATATAAAAACCCAGCCAGCAGTCTCAGCTGTGTGGATTATACTCCACTTCACAGTGAAGCTGTAGAGACGCTGTGGTTTTGGGATCTGCATGAGGTGTGCCGTGCTAAAGGACTGAGAGCCGCATTGCTGGAAAACAGGCCCCCTAAAGCCTGCAGTGGATGGCTGATAAAAAAACTGCTAACTAGGTGAACATTTGTGTTCTGTGGACTTTCCATGGTGTGAACATACACCAATACTGCAAACTGTTATTTTGTTTTGCCTTTTGTGTGAATAAACACTGAACTATTTAAGTTAAAGACTTTGTAATTGCCTCTATACTGCGTCCTCTAAGCTGCCTACCAGAGGAAATCCCCACACCAGGGATGTAAAAATCTTTTTACAGTGGTGGCTCAGAGATAAAAAATCTACAGACGGGGCTCTGCTGAAATCAGGAGGAAGTTTTCTCATTGACAACGGAAGCCAGCTTCTGGGGCTGGGGCACTCTTGCAGCCGAGAATTCCTTCCAGGAGACTTAGTCGAAATCTCAGAGGGGGATGTCATCAAATTACAGGGAGCTTCGGGCAATATGGGAAGGTCTAAAAGCAACACAACACAGTCAAGAAACCGACATGTATTGGTCAACTTTGACAACTCCACAGCAGTGGCCTTCATCTGTCATCAAGGGGATACGACGCACTTTCATCTAAAGACAGATATTCTCGTGGGCAGAAAAGAATCTAAAATCCCTTACAGTGGTACACTTAAAGGGCTCCCTCAATCTAAAGACAGATTTTCTCAGTCGGCAGAGACTAGATCCAAGCGAATGGTGTCTTTCTCATACAGCCTTTCAGAAGATCCAGGTCCAATGGGGCCGTCCGAGTCTGGATCTGTTTGCCTCAAAGAAAAACCACAAGGTTCCTCATTACTTCTCCCTCATTCCAAGGGATCCCTGCATGGCAGTAGACACCTTTACTCAGGATTGGATGTTGGGTCTTGTCTATGCCTTTCCACCAATCCCGATGATCCCAAAGGTCCTGCAGAAATTACTGACAGAGAAGTGTACCCTAATCCTGGTGGTCCCTTTTTGGCCCAAAAGGGGCTGGTTCGGTCTTCTGAGATCCCTCAGCCGGGAGGATCAAATCCTGTTTGCCCCGATGGAGGACCTCCTAACGCAGGGCCCAATCAGCCATCCGAATCCCAGGCTTTTCAAACTATCAGCCTGGTTACTGAACAGTCCATCCTCCTAGGTCTGGGTTTATCTCCGAGGGTGGTAGGTACCCTAATGTTCAGCAGAAAATCCAATACCTCCAGAACATATCTTAAGATGTGGAAAAAGTTTGCCTCTTGGGGGGGGGGGGGGGGGGGGCAGGTTTAACCAGTCCACTCCCAATAACCTTCTTATTTTGGAGTTCCTCCAGGATGGTATGGATATGGGTCTCTCCCCAAACACTCTAAAGGTGCAGGTGTCCGCCCTAGGTGCCCACTACAACACTAGTCTTTATGATGTCCCCTGGGTTGCTAGGTTTTTGAACGCTGCAGATAGGCTAAAGCCGAGAATGAAGAATTTGGTAGCCCAATGGAACTTGAACACAGTTCTTTTAGGCTTGTCAGATTCCCTGTTTGAGCCATTAGATTCTCTGTCTATCAAGTGGCTTACTCGTAAGACGGTTTTCCGGGTAGCAATAACTTCTGCTAGGAGAGTTTGTGAGCTTCAGGCCCTATCCATCCAGGAACCTTTCCTTCGGGTCTTAAAGGATAAGTTAATATTGATATTGCACCCCAATTTCCTCCCAAAGGTAGTATCCACCTTTCACAGGTCCCAAGATATTGTCATTCCCTCATTCTGTGCCAATCCCAGGAATGAGCAGGAAGCAAAATTCCATAACTTGATGTAAGAAGGGCAGTTCTTCGTTATATTGACGCTACCAGGGAATGGAGAATAGACAAAAATGTATTTGTGCAGTTTTTTGGCCCTAATAAAGGTAGGAAAGCAGCTAAGAGCTCCATATACAGCCTCTGGTAAAGATCCTCCTCCATCTCTCAGAGCCCATTTAGTGAGAGCAGTGTCTACCTTCTGGGCCAAAAGGGCCTCTGTCTCTTTAGAGCAGATTTGCAGGGCGGCCACTTGGAAGAGGACCATACTTTTACCAAACATTATAGGCTTGATGTATTTGCCAATGAGGATATGGCCTTTGGATGCAAGGTCCTGGGTACTGTAGTCTCCCCTGAGTTGTTTCACTTTGTTAGTTCTCAATGTGTGCTGTCATGGAGACGACTGGGGAAATGAGTATTACACTCACCGGTAATCCAGTTTCCTGGAAGTCTCCATAACAGCACATATATTCCCACCCTTTTTTGTTTTCGATATATTTCTTTGGGTTCTACCCTTTATCCTGGTCTCCGTTAAAATACACTGGCGATGAGGGGTAGACACATATACCCACTTATGTATGTGTGTATATTTAAATAAATAAATATATATATATATATATATATATATATATATATACATATGTGTATACCGACACATGCATACATAGTTATATACAGTACAGACCAAAAGTTTGGACACACCTTCTCATTCAAAAAGTTTTCTTTATTTTCATGACTATGAAAATTGTAGATTCACATTAAAGGCATCAAAACTATGAATTAACACATGTGGAATTATATACATAACAAAAAAGTGTGAAACAACTGAAAATATGTCATAGTCTAGATTCTTCAAAGTAGCCACCTTTTGCTTTGATTACTGCTTTGCACACTCTTGGCATTTTCTTGATGAGCTTCAAGAGGTAGTCACATGAAATGGTCTTCCAACAGTCTTGAAGGAGTTCCCAGAGATGCTTAGCACTTGGCCCTTTTGCCTTCACTCTGCGGTCCAGCTCATCCTAAACCATCTTGATTGGGTTTAGGTCCGGTGACTGTGGAGGTCAGGTCATCTGGCGCAGCACCCCATCACTCTCCTTTATGGTCAAATAGCCCTTACACAGCCTGGAGGTGTGTTTGGGGTCATTGTCCTGTTGAAAAATAAATGATGGTCCAATAGTATGCCACTGCAAGATGCTGTGGTAGCCATGCTGGTTCAGTATGCCTTCAATTTTGAATAAATCCCCAACAGTGTCATCAGCAAAGCACCCCCACACCATCACACCTCCTCCTCCATGCTTCACAGTGGGAACCAGGCATGTAGAGTCCATCCGTTCACCTTTTCTGCGTCGCACAAAGACACGGTGGTTGGAACCAAAGATCTCAAATTTTGACTCATCAGACCAAAGCACAGATTTCCACTGGTCTAATGTCCATTCCTTGTGTTCTTTAGCCCAAACAAGTCTCTTCTGCTTGTTGCCTGTCCCTAGCAGTGGTTTCCTAGCATATATTCTACCATGAAGGCCTGATTCACACAGTCTCCTCTTAACAGTTGTTCTAGAGATGTGTCTGCTGCTAGAACTCTGTGTGGCATTGACCTGGTCTCTAATCTGAGCTGCAGTTAACCTGCGATTTCTGAGGCTGGTGACTCGGATGAACTTATCCTCCACAGCAGAGGTGACTCTTGGTCTTCCTTTCCTGGAGCGGTCCGCATGTGAGCCAGTTTCTTTGTAGCGCTTGATAGTTTTTGTGACTGCAGTTGGGGACACTTTCAAAGTTTTCCCAATTTTTCAGACTGACTGACCTTCATTTCTTAAAGTAATGATGGCCACTCGTTTTTCTTTACTTACAGTAGCTGCTTTTTTCTTGCCATAATACAAATTCTAACAGTCTATTCAGTAGGACTGTCAGCTGTGTATCCACCTGACTTCTCCACAACGCAACTGATGGTCCCAATCCCATTTATAAGGCAAGAAATCCCACTTATTAAACCTGCCAGGGCACACCTGTGAAGTGAAAACCATTTCAGGTGACTACCTCTTGAAGCTCATCAAGAGAATGCCAAGAGGTGGCTACTTTGAAGAACCTAGAATAGGACATATTTTCAGTTGTTTCACACTTTTTTGTTATGTATATAATTCCACATGTGTTAATTCATAGTTGTGATGCCTTCAGTGTGAATCTACAATTTTCATAGTCATGAAAATAAAGAAAACTCTTTGAATGAGAAGGTGTGTCCAAACTTTTGGTCTGTACTGTATATATATACAGTGGGATGCGAAAGTTTGGGCAACCTTGTTAATCGTCATGATTTTCCTGTAAAAATTGTTGGTTGTTACGATAAAAAATGTCAGTTAAATATATCATATAGGAGACACACACAGTGATATTTGAGAAGTGAAATGAAGTTTATTGGATTTACAGAAAGTGTGCTATAATTGTTTAAACAAAATTAGGCAGGTGCATAAATTTGGGCACTGTTGTCATTTTATTGATTCCAAAACCTTTAGAACTAATTATTGGAACTCAAATTGGCTTGGTAAGCTCAGTGACCCCTGATCTACATACACAGGTGAATCCAATTATGAGAAAGAGTACTTAAGGGGGTCAATTGTAAGTTTCCCTCCTCTTTTAATTTTCTTTGAAGAGTAGCAACATGGGGGTTTCAAAACAACTCTCAAATGACCTGAAGACAAAGATTGTTCACCATCATGGTTTAGGTGAAGGATACAGAAAGCTGTCTCAGAGATTTCTGCTGTCTGTTTCCACAGTTAGGAACATATTGAGGAAATGGAAGACCACAGGCTCAGTTCAAGTTAAGGCTCGAAGTGGCAGACCAAGAAAAATCTCGGATAGACAGAAGCAACGAATGGTGAGAACAGTCAGAGTCAACCCAGAGACCAGCACCAAAGACCTACAACATCATCTTGCTGCAGATGGAGTCACTGTGCATCGTTCAACCATTCGGCGCACTTTACACAAGGAGATGCTGTATGCGAGAGTGATGCAGAGGAAGCCTTTTCTCCGCCCACAGCACAAAAAGTGCCGCTTGAGGTGGGCTAAAGTGCATTTGGACAAGCCAGCTTCATTTTGGAATAAGGTGCTGTGGACTGATGAAACTAAAATTGAGTTATTTTTATAACAAGGGGCATTATGCATGGAGGAAAAAGAACACAGCATTCCAAGAAAAACACCTGCTACCTACAGTAAAATATGGTGGTGGTTCCATCATGCTGTGGGGCTGTGTGGCCAGTGCAGGGACTGGGAATCATGTCAAAGTTGAGGGACGCATGGATTCCACTCAGTATCAGCAGATTCTGGAGACCAATGTCCAGGGATCAGTGACAAAGCTGAAGCTGTGCCGGGGCTGGATCTTTCAACAAGACAACAACCCTAAACACTGCTCAAAATCCACGAAGGCATTTATACAGAGGAACAAGTACAACGTTCTGGAATGGCCATCTCAGTCCAGACCTGAATATAATAGAAAATCTGTGGTGTGACTTAAAGAGAGCTGTCCATGCTCGGAAGCCAACAAACCTGAATGAACTAAAGATGTTTTGTAAAGAGGAATGGTCCAAAATACCTTTAACCAGAATCCAGACTCTCATTGGAACCTACAGGAAGCGTTTAGAGGCTGTAATTTCTGCAAAAGGAGGATCTGCTAAATATTGATTTCATTTCTTTTTTGTGGTGCCCAAATTTATGCACCTGCCTAATTTTGTTTAAACAATTATAGCACATTTTCTGTAAATCCAATAAACTTAATTTCACTTCTCAAATATCACTGTGTGTGTCTCCTATATGATATATTTAACTGACATTTTTTATCATAACAACCAACGATTTATACAGGAAAATCACGACGATTAACAAGGTTGCCCAAACTTTCGCATCCCACTGTATATAGACACATATACCCATACATGCATATTTATAGACATACCCACACATTCATACATCGAAGTTCGATGGCCCTTCCACGGTCATCACTTTCTTGGGCATATCTTTAGATACCCGCAGAATTGAGGCCAGACTCCCAGAGGACAAATTAGTCAGGCTCCAAACGTCCATTTCCACTCACGTAGAATCCAGGACTATGTTTAAGGGCGACCTTCAGTCATTGCCGGGCTCTCTCAATTTCGCCACCCGTATCATTCCACAGGGTCGATCCTTCACGGCAAGACTCCTCCATCCACTGATTCAGCTGGACCGAGAAGCCCTGGCTGACCTAGCCATGTGGAGGGTCTTCCTATCAGAATGGAATGGTCCCTCACTGGAGTCCCACCTGTCCGACCGTGTATTCCGATGCGGCTGCATCTGTCGGGTTTGGTGCCTTATTCGGCCACCAGTGGTTCGCGGACTCCTGGCCTTCCAAAATCCACTCGGACCCTCAGGCCATTCAATCCTCTCCTAGAGTTGTATCCCATCGTGGCGGCCTCACAAGTCTGGGGCGAAGAATGGAGCAACATGCTTCATCACTGACAACCGCACGGTAGTCGACATCCTCGCCAGAGGAGCAGTTAGGAGGCACAGAGGGGGAGCAACGCTGATAGCATGCAGAGAGGTCTTTTCTTCTGACCTCGGCATGCTTATTGCAGTTTGAGTGCGGACCGCTGGGCCTCATCAATGTCAGCATGCACGTGTACACAGTGTGCCTGGTAATGTGTAATGCTGCTGCCCTGCGGTCCTCACCTTTGCACACATAATAATTTACCTCCTGAAGGTGCTGGGATGAGCGGCACAGTGTGATCTTGCCAGGGCAAAAAACATACGGGCACCACAAAGAAAATAAAAAATCCTGGCTTAAAAGGTGGCAACCCTGGGCAGAGCGGGAGGGCCAGGAGCATGGTGAGCTTCAGGGTGAACGAGTGGCAAGAGGCTTCTGCGCTTGCTGTACAAAGCGCTTAGCGTTAGCCCAGCCATCTCCTTCACAAAGCAGTACAGAACGAGTCTCAACTGCTGAGGTGGCTGTAACCATAGGAAACGGACAGGTAAACATAGGGGGGAAAATGCATCTATATCTTTTAAAATATAAATTTATTTTACATACATGTATTCAATGAATTTTTATTTATGGGGAATTCTTTTATTTTAATACATTTCTAATACTGGTAAAACCCCTTTAATGCATGTGCCGTGACAGGGTAATGCCAATCTGTTGCCACAGTGGTTCCAACAGGAACTAACTAGTCAGCGTGTTCGCCAGGAGCAACACATGCAGTAGTATCCGAATACTATTTCAGGATACTTTGACCACTATAGTTCCTGTACCACCAGCATCTGCTCATCACCTCTGCTGTTCACAGCCCCTGCGGGTTCCATCCTGCATTTGCCACTTCCTATACACTATGAAGGGGACCCCAAGATATTTTAAAGTGTTCTGAATCAGTGTACCATACAATTCAAGTTACAAGTTCATCAGTTTCCTTCAGACCAGTCCAAAGTTGTTCTTTTTGTTTCCCTCTCCTCCAGAGAAGCACTCACCTGGGAACTAATTGACCCCTAATTTTTTATTTATTTTTTAATATCTTCCACAAGGTTTTTATGGAGCTTGATTCCATAGTTTCTGCAGCTTCTTCTTAAATTCTTGAGGCCCTGGTAGCTGCAATCTGGGAGGGGTTGTCTGGGCTGGAAGAATGAGCCATGCCGTCTACACTGTTGACATGATCCCTGTAGCCATCTGTATAGACCTTCACTTCAGGGAACGTCTCATGGACTCCACATGTGAGAGGATAACTCCCTGATTGGCCCCATGCTTTCAGAGGCCCCTAGCTTTTCCTCCAGGTAAACAGCATTAGACGTTAGACTGTTAGAAGAGGAGCACAAGCATAGAAGCAGTAACGACTTCTGTATGTACTGTGGAGGCAGTATGTTGGGACCATCCCCACAAGTCAGGAAACTCCAGCACCCACGGTTGATTGTAGAGATGTCAGGTTTCCTGAACAGGCCTTCCCGAATTCCGGTTCAGCAGGTAACACACCAGGCCTTGATGATCTAGCCCGCAGACCTACTGTACCACTGGAGAAGTTCTTGGTTAGAAGGTCTCCACTCCTAGAATCCATCCAATATGTCACTGTGCCCGTGAACTTCCAAGTGTGTGCCCTGCATTTGGAGAAGATCTCCTAACATCCTGCATGTGTCCATTAGACCTCTCTTGTTGGGATTGCCGTGGCTCCACTTCCATGCTCTTATAATCAGCTGAAACAGTGAGCAGATTTTGGGTTGGGGTCCTGATTGTCACTCAGACTGTCTGTCTTTGGTACGGCCAGTTCATGTTTTACATATTATGATTACATATTGATTATGTGGAACTAGGGTATTCACAAAGTCGGATCTCTAGGGGGCATACAATTTAATCTGAATACGAGAGAGATGAGTGGAAGACTGCCTTTAACACTCAAGACAGCAATTTGTTTTATTCAATGCTCCTGCAGTTTTCCAAGAATTTGTTAGCCATGTGTTCCTTGACCTGCTGCATGTCTGTTTGGTGATCTACCGAGATGACATCTTTTTTTTCTCTTCTGGACTGTCTACGAACCGGAAGCACATCTGTATTGTTCTCCAGCGTTTAAGAGAGAACAGACTATGCTGAATTAAAAAAAAACTCCCTACCCTTCCTGGGTAATGTAATCATAACAAAGGTATTCAGATGGATCCTGAGAAGTTGACAGCATTACTGGACTGGCCCCGCTCTGAGAGTTGTTTTTGGACTGCCAATTACTAACGGCAATTCAGTCTCTATTTTTCTTCTCTGACTTCCCCATTATCTGCTCTTACCCAAAAGAGGGTGAACACTTGGGATTTGACCCCAGAAGCTCAGTCTGCATTTTTGTCCCTGAAGTGGACCTTCTCATTAATCCTCAATTCTCCACTTCCTGGACGTTGCCAAACAGTTCTGCCCGTTACCCCTGAGGAAGCCAGTTCTCTGGCGAAACATGTTGTGGGGCAGCTTTAGTTTTTAAGATCTGTTCACCTGTTTCTGTCTTATTAGTCAGTATTTCAGACAGTGTGATTTAATAAGTTCAGCTCTCATAGTGAGTCAGTGATGTAACTGGCCAATAGTGAAGGGTTGATGACAGTGTAGAGTGGTGGAGAGAGTGCACATCTCCACTACAGGCAAGAAAACCACATCAATCAGACGCTGCATTCAGGGAACAGTTTATTTTAAAGAGGACCTTTCACTACAATAACAAATCTAAACTAAGTATACAGACATGGAGAGCGTTGCCCTGGGATCTCCTTGCGCTTCTATTATCCCTGGGCGCCGCTCCGTTCTCCTGGTATAGGCTCCAGTATCTTCATATTTTCGTCTCAACTGGGAGGAGCCTGCTCTTGTTCTCCTGGGTGTCTCCCTCTCCCAGGCTGTAGCGCTGGCCAATCGCAGCGCTCAGCTTATAACCTGGGAGAAAAAAACCTCTCAGGCTATGAGCTGGGAGAAGGAGACGCCCAGGAGAACAAGATCAGGCTCCTCCCAGTTGAGCCGAAAATCTGAAGATACCGGAGCCTATACCGGGAGAACGGAGCTGCGCCCAGGGATAATAGTAAGTGCAGGGAGATCCCTGGGCGCCGCTCTCCATGTCAGCATACTTAGTTTAGATTTTTTTTATTGTAGTGAAAGGTCCTTTTTAAACACTTTCTTTGGCTCACAGTCATTTAAATATTTCATTAAAAGTTATATTTTAAGGATTTATTTGTTGATCTGGGTCAAGTTTGGTAATGAGCCCTTTTGGCTAGTTATTTGTCCTTTGACTTTAACTATTCTCTGGTTGAGATGTTATTTCTTCTCATAGCAAGAAAATATTTATTTACGTAAAGGGTGAAAAGTGGAGCACTTGCTTAACTAATCACTGTACTGTGCCTTGTCAGGCTGCTGCTCTTCAACTGCACAACCCAGATTCCGCCAGTTTTATAGGTTTTGTTTTTACAGTGTGCCCTAAGCAGTAAAACTGATCTGTTACTTTCAGTCTCTGGGTGAGTATGATTACACTGATACCACATTTGTATACCAAAAGTTGGGGGAAAATAGTAGTGCGTCTTATAGGGCGAATGCTGCTGATTTTGCAGAGTTTTCAATGATACACCCGCCGCGATGCCGCGGGGCCCGTGCAGTGACTGTATTCTACTACACGGGCCCCGCTCACTGTATCATCGTATCTCTAATAGTTAATTGTTATGTATATAATCGCAAAATGAGCGCCGTGTATTACTTACAACTACAAGCGCTCGCCGCTCAGTAGGTAGCAGAGAGGAGAGAGGAGGCAGGCCGGGAGGACGGGCGCTGGCAGCGTGAGTCATACATCATGCGCCCACGCCGCCTGATTCATTCATAAAGTGGGCGGCGCAGGCACGTGATGTATGACTCACACTGCCAGTGCTTGTCCTCCCGGCCTGCCTTCTCCCTCCTCTCTGCTACCTACCGAGTGGCGAGTGCTTGTAGTTGTAAGTAATACACAGCGCTCAGTATGCGATTATATACATAACAATTAACTATTAGAGATACGATTATACAGTGAGCGGGGCCCGTGTAGTAGAATACAGTCACTGCACAGGCCCCTCTGTCATTATAAAACCAGATGCGACCCCCACCCCGTGTATTGAGGGTCATTCACTACAGGGACATTTATGGAGGGATCTGTGGATGACACATAGCATAAGATGCTATATATGTGTCATCCACAGACCCCCCCATAACTGTCATACACAGATCCCCTATAACAGTGCCATCCAGAGAGCCCAATAAGAGCCACCCACAGATCCCCCATGAGTGTCACCCACAGATCCCCCATAAGTGTCACCCACAGATCCCCCATAAGTGTCACCCACAGATCCCCCATAACAGTGCGCCATCCACAGATCCCCCATAACAGTGTGTCATCCACAGACCACAATTAGTTCAAAACCCACCAAAAGCACACCTTTTGGTTCAAAACATTTTTTTTCTTATTTTCCTCCTAAAAAACCTAGGTGCGTCTTATGGGCCGGGGCGTCTTAAAATGCAAGAAAAACTACCGTATTTTTTGCCCTATAATACTGAAAACAAAAACCTTGAAAAATTTAATTTTTTCTTTTCATCTACATATTCTGACCCCTATATCTTTTTTGTAGTTATGTTTACGGAGCTGTGTAAGGGCTCATTTTTTGCGGGGCGCTGTGTCTGACTTTTTGATCACATTTTATTCCATTTTTTTGTGGGAGGTGAAGTGACCAAAAAATATTTGACTTCTTTTTTTATTTCACTGTATGGGATAAATATTTTTATATTTTAATGATACGGTGTTTACGCACTCGACGATGCCCATGATGTTTATTTTTTTATTGTTTTGATTTTGGGGAAAGAAGAGGCAATTTGAACTTTTATAGTTTTAATTTTTTTTATATTTTCAAAAACATTTATAGATTTTTTTACACCTTTTTTTATAGTTCCCATAAGGAACTTGAACAAACAATCATCACGTTGCTTCTCCCATAGACCCAAGAGCATTAGCATTGGTGTATATAGAGACTATGTTCAATAGGAACCTATGTGGGGCAGCCTCATTCAGGAGGACTGAGGCTACCGCACACACTATTCAGCAACCCTGATCCTTGCTAGGGGGAACTGGTGCACGCCTGGGAGCGCACGCTTCAGTTTTTTGCTCTCCCAGATGCTGTGGTCACATTTGACCATGGCATCTGAGGGATTAACTGTGTGCCATTGACGTTATTGTCAATAAGCCCCGGGTGGCTGCTGTTGCACTGGGTGGTAAGACTACATTCTAAATTATCCTTTTCCCAGTCAAGGTGTGATATTTATGGATTATCTTAACCTAAAGCTCCTCTGTCAGAATGTTTTATTGAAGACATTAGATCAGGTAGGGTGTGGGTTGAGAGATAAAAATCTAAAAGTTAATATGTTTGGTATGTTTGTTTGGTATAACATAGATTGCAATGCATTATGAATATGTAAAATACATCTACAGTTGCAAGAAAAAGTATGTGAACCCTTTGGTTCACATGGCTTTCTGCACAAATTGGTCATAAAATGTGATCTGATCGTCATCTAAGTCACAACAATAGACAATCACAGTCTGCTTAAACTAACACACAAAGAATTAAATGTTACCATGTTTAAACTAACACACAAAGAATTAAATGTTACCATGGTTTTTTTTAACACACCATGTAAACATTCATAGTGCAGGTGGAAAAAGTATATCAACCCCTAGACTAATGACATCTCTAAGAGCTAATTGGAGTGAGGTGTCAGCCAACTGGAGTCCAATCAATGGGATGAAAATGGAGGTGTTGTTTACAGCTGCCCTGCCCTATAGAAAACACGCACCAGTTCTGGGTTTGCTATGCACAAGAAGTATTGCCTCGCACAAAAGAGCTCCCAGAAGACCTACGATTAAGAATTGTTGACTTGCATAAAGCTGGCTATAAAAGTATCTTCAAAAGCCTTGCTGTTCATCAGTCCACGGTAAGAAAAATTGTCTATAAATGGAGAAAGTTGAGCACTGCTGCTAATCTCCATAGGAGTGGCCGTCCTGTAAAGATGACTGCAAGAGCACAGCGCAGACTGCTCAATGAGGTGAGTGTCAGCTAAAGACTTACAAAAGTCTCTGGCATATGCTAATATCCCTGTTAGCGAATCTATGATACGTAAAACACTAAACAAGAATAATTTACATGGGAGGATACCACAGTGGAAGCCACTGCTGTCCAAAAGAAACATTGCTGCACGTTTACAGTTTTCACAAGAGCACCTGGATGTTCCACAGCAGTACTGGCAAAATATTCTGTGGACAGATGAAACCAAAGTTGAGTTGTTTGGAAGAAACACGCAACACTATGTGTGGAGAAAAAGAGGGTTCCCATCAACATCAAAACCTCATCCCAACTGTGAAGTTTGGTAGTGGGGGCATCATGGTTTGGGGCTGCTTTGCTGCATCAGGGCCTAGACGGATTGCTATCATCGAAGGAAAAATAAATTCCAAAGTTTATCAAGACATTTTGCAGGAGAACTTAAGGCCACCTGTCCACCAGCTGAAGCTCAACAGAAGATGGGTGTTGCAACAGGACAATGACCCAAGGCATAGAAGTAAATCAACAACAGAATGGCTTAAACAGAAGAAAATACGCCTTCTGGAGTGGCCCAGTGAGAGTCCTGCGCTCAACCCAATTGAGATGCTGTGGCATGACCTCAAGAAAGCGATTCACACCAGACATCCCAAGAATATTGCTGAACTGAAACAGTTCTGTAAAGAGGAATGGTCAAGAATTACTCCTGACCATTGTGCATGTCTGATCTGCAACTACAGGAAACATTATGGCTGCCAAAGGAGGTTTAACCAGTTATTAGATCCAAGGGTTCCCATACTTTTTCCACCTGCACTGTGAATGTTTACATGGTGTGTTCAATAAAAACATGGTAACATTTAATTATGTGTGTAATTTGTTTAAGCAGACTGTGATTGTGTATTGTTATGACTTAGATGAAGATCAGATCACATTTTATGACCAATTTGTGCAGAATTCCATATAATTCCAAAGGGTTTACATACTTTTTCTTGCAACTGTATGTCATATAAGATGGTCCCTGGCAGTGCAGTTTGGTTTGGGTAGGGTTTAGTTTTCTTCATTTCTATTTTTATTATACAAATTTTTTTTAGCAGAGGAACCTTGATAATTGGATCTGTTGTCCATGCAGTTCTCAATATGCAGATCACATATAATAGTGTATAATGGCTGCTGGCAAACTGCTAGTAGTGGACAAATCACATCACTCTAGCATCTCTGCCTCCTGCACATGACAATTGGAGACCCCAACTGTCAATAAAGGGGTTGTCCGGGATCAGAGCTGAACCCGGACATATCAATGATTTCACCCAGGCAGCATTTCATGCTCTGATGCTCTCACTGCTCTTTTATTTACAATAACACACTGCCGGGCAGAGGCTTCCGCTCAGAGAGTGTTCGGTGACGTCAGCGGCTCTGATGGGCGGGATTTAGCACTGCCCTAGCCGTTTTACAGGCTAGGGCAGCGCTAAAGCCCACCCATCAGTGCTGGCGAAGTCACTGCTGGGTGGAAGCCTCCACCTGGCAGCCCAATGGAGAGCCCGGTTTGTCACTGGAGAGCATCAGAGCATGAACTGCTCCAATGCTCAAGTCAGGGGTGCTGCCTGGGTGAAAATGAGGATATGTCCCGTATATATGTTTTATTGTGTAAAAAAAAAACGATTTGATACATATGCAAATTAACATAAAAGAGTCATATCTTACTTGTGTGACCAGAGAAGAGTCATATTTTCAAGCTCTGACTCATCTCAGGTTAATTTGCATATGTATCAAATCGGTTTTTATACACAATAAAAGCACACAGAGCTATAGGGACTGGGTATTGCGGATGTGCTAGCGGCCATCTAGCAACCCATGTCCTCAGCTCTATACCCAAAATCCAGGTGACAAGTCACCTTTAAGATTTCCCCAAAAAAATTATATGCTATAGGGACATATCAAAAGCTTTGATTAGTAGAGGGCTTATTGCTGAAACCCCCACTGATCTCTAGAATGAGGGAAAGAAGAGTGTACGTGTTGCGCTCTCTCTCATTAGGCTACTTTCACACTTGCGTTTGGAGCGGATCCGTCTGGTGTCTGCACAGACAGATCCGCTTCTATAATGCAGACGATGGGATCCGTCCAGAACGGATCCGTCTGCATTATATTTCAGAAAAAAATTCTAAGTGTGAAAGTTAGTCAGATGGATCCATCCAGACTTTACATTGAAAGTCAATGGGGGACAGATCCATTTGAAATCGAGCCAATATTGTATCAACTTCAAACGGATCTGTCCCCATTGACTTACATTGTAAGTCTGGACGGATCCGTTTGGCTTCGCATGGCCAGGTGTCCGCCTGCTGAGCAGAGCGGAGGCCAAACGGTGCCAGACTGAGGCATTCTGAGCGGATCCGCATCCACTCAGAATGCATTGGGGCGTACGGGGCCGCTTGTGAGAGCCTTTAGTGACGATTGCGATTTGCAATTGAAAGTAAATCTGCACATTTTCTACATTCACCTTTTTTCTCTCTTTATTACTATAGGTTCATGGACAAAGAGCTGCCTGGGAAGACCCAGTTGAGTGGGTTAGAGGCACACTACCCTGGCCTCTGGCACAACAGGACCAGTCAAAGTTGTTACATTTACCGCAACCCACTGTGGGTACCAGTCTCTCGGCATCACCACCTAGAGAACACATTGTGAAGGAATCACCACCAGCTTCCTTGGAGTCAGACCCACTGGTATACCTAAATTATTTTTATAAATTGTCACTTAGGCTCTGAAAACATCAAGTTTTTTGTATATTCGTGGCAAGTAAATCTGGAAAATCTTCCAACATATGTGTCCCACGATGAATAAAGCCTGGTAGGGGAGATGATGAGTACAATAGTGATATTGGTGTTGCAGATGGTGGCAATGGTACTCACGGTGTCAGTACTACTCACAGTGGCAGTAATACAGTGGTTCCCTGAGCCGTGCAGTGATGGGAAGGGTGCACCCTTTCTTCCCCTTGGGGCTTACCCCAGTGAAGGCCTGCCTGGTGGAGTTTCGGGATGCCCTTATTTTCAGTGCGTTTATGGGTGCAAGGCAAGGATCCCATAAAGGTGACAAAGTAAAATGCCGTGGCAATGCAGGTGTTGATCCATGCAATGACAAATCTGGTCTCAGAGGTGATAGATGAACTGATTTACTAGCAACTTCAGCAGTTCACAAATATACGTGTTGGCCAAACTAGACACAGTTATTATCACACACGTTTCATAGACTGCTTTCCCAAGACAGCGTATAGTGAGTGTAGATAATATAGAGGTTCCCTCTGATTTCTGTTGCAAATAACCTGCACAATCCTCCCAATTAAGCCAAGGGGTGCTAAATTTCTCTCCCACTCTTTCTATGTATTTCCACAGTACAGCTAGGTGCAGTACTCCCAATAGTACTCCAACAGATGGCCAGTCTGTTCTTTTAACCACTTCAGCCCCGCTAGGTGAAACCCCCTTCATGACCAGGCCACTTTTTACACTTCGGCACTACACTCCTTTCACCGTTTATCGCTCGGTCATGCAACTTACCACCCAAATGAATTTTACCTCCTTTTCTTCTCACTAATGGAGCTTTCATTTGGTGGTATTTTATTGCTGCTGAAATTTTTTCTTTTTTTGTTATTAATCAAAATGTAACGATTTTTTTGCAAAAAAATGACATTTTTCACTTTCAGCTGTGAAATTTTGCAAAAAAAAACGACATCCATATAAAAATTTTCGCTAAATTTATAGTTCTACATGTCTTTGATAAAAAAAAAATGTTTGGGCAAAAAAAAAAAATGGTTTGGGTAAAAGTTATAGCATTTACAAACTATGGTACAAAAATGTGAATTTCCGCTTTTTGAAACGGCTCTGATTTTCTGAGCACCTGTCATGTTTCCTGAGGTTCTACAATGCCCAGACAGTAGAAAAACCCCACAAATGACCCCATTTCGGAAAGTAGACACCCTAAGGTATTCGCTGATGGGCATAGTGAGTTCATAGAACTTTTTATTTTTTGTCACAAGTTAGCGGAAAATGATGATGATTTTTTTTTTTTTTTTTTTTTTTTTCTTACAAAGTCTCATATTCCACTAACTTGCGACAAAAAATAAAAAATTCTAGGAACTCACCATGCCCCTCACGGAATACCTTGGGGTGTCTTCTTTCCAAAATGGGGTCACTTGTGGGGTAGTTATACTGCCCTGGCAATTTAGGGGCCCAAATGTGTGAGAAGAACTTTGCAATCAAAATGTGTAAGAAATGACCGGTGAAATCCGAAAGGTGCACTTTGGAATATGCGCCCCTTTGCCCACCTTGGCAGCAAAAAAGTGTCACACATGTGGTATCGCCGTACTCAGGAGAAGTTGGGGAATGTGTTTTGGGGTGTCATTTTACATATACCCATGCTGGGTGAGAGAAATATCTTGGCAAAAGACAACTTTTCCCATTTTTTTATACAAAGTTGGCATTTGACCAAGATATTTTTCTCACCCAGCATGGGTATATGTAAAATGACACCCCAAAACACATTCCCCAACTTCTCCTGAGTACGGCGATACCAGATGTGTCACACTTTTTTGCTGCCAAGGTGGGCAAAGGGGCACATATTCCAAAGTGCACCTTTCAGATTTTGCAGGGCATTTTTTACACATTTTGATTGCAAGGTACTTCTCACACATTTGGGCCCCTAAATTGCCAGGGCAGTATAACTACGCCACAAGTGACCCCATTTTGGAAAGAAGACACCCTAAGGTATTCCGTGAGGGGCATGGCGAGTTCCTCAAATTTTTTATTTTTTGTCACAAGTTAGCGGAAAATGATGATTTTTTTTTTTTCTCTTTTTTCCTTACAAAGTCTCATATTCCACTAACTTGCGTCAAAAAATAAAAAATTCTAGGAACTCGCCATGCCCCTCACGGAATACCTTGGGGTGTCTTCTTTCCAAAATGGGGTCACTTGTGGCGTAGTTATACTGCCCTGGCAATTTAGGGGCCCATATGTGTGAGAAGTACTTTGCAATCAAAATCTGTAAGAAATGACCGGTGAAATCCGAAAGGTGCACTTTGGAATATGTGCCCCTTTGCCCACCTTGGCATCAAAAAAGTGTCACACATCTGGTATCGCCGTACTCAGGAGAAGTTGGGGAATGTGTTTTGGGCTGTCATTTTACATATACCCATGCTGGGTGAGAGAAATATCTTGGCAAAAGACAACTTTTCCCATTTTTTTATACAAAGTTGGCATTTGACCAAGATATTTTTCTCACCCAGCACGGGTATATGTAAAATGACACCCCAAAACACATTGCTCAACTTCTCCTGAGTACGGCGATACCAGATGTGTCACACTTTTTTGCTGCCAAGGTGGGCAAAGGGGCACATATTCCAAAGTGCACCTTTCGGATTTTGCAGGGCATTTTTTACACATTTTGATTGCAAAGTTCTTCTCACACATTTGGGCCCCTAAATTGCCAGGGCAGTATAACTACCCCACAAGTGACCCCATTTTGGAAAGAAGACACCCCAAGGTATTCCGTGAGGGGCATGGCGAGTTCCTAGAATTTTTTATTTTTTGTCGCAAGTTAGTGGAATATGAGACTTTGTAAGGAAAAAAGAAAAAAAAAGAAAAATCATCATTTTCCGCTAAATTGTGACAAAAAATAAAAAATTCTAGGAACTCGCCGTGCCCCCCACGGAATACCTTGGGGTGTCTTCTTTCCAAAATGGGGTCACTTGTGGCATAGTTATACTGCCCTGGCAATTTAGGGGCCCAAATTTGTAAGAAGTACCTTGAAATCAAAATGTGTAAAAAATGGCCTGCGAAATCCGAAAGGTGCCCCTTTGCCCACCTTGGCTGCAAAAAAGTGTGACACATCTGGTATCGCCGTACTCAGGAGAAGTTGGGCAATGTGTTTTGGGGGGTCATTTTACATATACCCATGCTGGGTGAGAGAAATATCTTGGCAAAAGACAACTTTTCCAATTTTTTTATACAAAGTTGGCATTTGACCCAGATATTTCTCTCACCCAGCATGGGTATATGTAAAATGACACCCCGAAACACATTCCCCAACTTCTCCTGAGTACGGCGATACCACATGTGTGACACTTTTTTGCAGCCTAGATGCGCAAAGGGGCCCAAATTCCTTTTAGGAGGGCATTTTTAGACATTTGGATCCCAGACTTCTTCTCACACTTTCGGGCCCCTAAAAAGCCAGGGCAGTATAAAAACCCCACATGTGACCCCACTTTGGAAAGAAGACACCCCAAGGTATTCAATGAGGGGCATGGCGAGTTCCTAGAATTTTTTTTTTTTTTGCATAAGTTAGCGGATATTGATTTTTTTTTGTTTTTTTTCTCACAAAGTCTCACTTTCCGCTAACTTAGGACAAAAATTTCAATCTTTCATGGACTCAATATGCCCCTCACGGAATACCTTGGGGTGTCTTCTTTCCGAAATGGGGTCACATGTGGGGTATTTATACTGCCCTGGCTTTTTAGGGGCCCTAAAGCGTGAGAAGAAGTCTGGAATATAAATGTCTAAAAATGTTTACGCATTTGGATTCCGTGAGGGGTATGGTGCGTCCATGTGAGATTTTATTTTTTGGCACAAGTTAGTGGAATATGAGACTTTGTAAGAAAAAACAAAAACAAACAAAAAATGTCCGCTAACTTGTGCCAAAAAAAATGGCTGAATGGAGCCTTACCAGGGGGGGAGTGATCAATGACAGGGGGGTGATCAATGACAGGGGGGTGATCACCCATATAGACTCCCTGATCACCCCCCTGTCATTGATCACCCCCCCTGTAAGGCTCCATTCAGACATCCGCATGATTTTTTACGGATCCATGGATACATGGATCGGATCCACAGAACGCATGCGGACGTCTGAATGGAGCCTTACAGGGGGGTTATCAATGACAGGGGGTGATCAGGGTAATCAGGGTGATCACCCCCCTGTCACTGATCACCCCCCCTGTAAGGCTCCATTCAGACGTCCGCATGATTTTTACGGATCCATGGATACATGGATCGGATCCGTAAAAATCATGCGGACGTCTGAATGGAGCCTGACAGGGGGGTGATCAATGACAGGGGGGTGATCAATGACAGGGGGTGATCAGGGAGTGTATATGGGTGATCACCCACCTGTCATTGATCACCCCCCTGTAAGGCTCCATTCAGACGTCCGCATGATTTTTACGGATCCATGGATCGGATCCGTAAAAATCATGCGGACGTCTGAATGGAGCCTTACAGGGGGGTGATCAATGACAGGGGGTGATCAGGGAGTGTATATGGGTGATCACCCGCCTGTCATTGATCACCCCCCTGTAAGGCTCCATTCAGACGTCCGCATGATTTTTACGGATCCATGGATACATGGATCGGATCCGTAAAAATCATGCGGACGTCTGAATGGAGCCTTACAGGGGGGTGATCAATGACAGGGGGTGATCAATGACAGGGGGGTGATCAATGACAGGGGGGTGATCAGGGAGTGTATATGGGTGATCACCCGCCTGTCATTGATCACCCCCCTGTAAGGCTCCATTCAGACGTCCGCATGATTTTTACGGATCCATGGATACATGGATCGGATCCGTAAAAATCATACGGACGTCTGAACGGAGCCTGACAGGGGGGTGATCAATGACAGGGGGTGATCAATGACAGGGGGGTGATCAATGACAGGGGGGTGATCAGGGAGTGTATATGGGTGATCACCCACCTGTCATTGATCACCCCCCTGTAAGGCTCCATTCAGACGTCCGCATGATTTTTACGGATCCATGGATCGGATCCGTAAAAATCATGCGGACGTCTGAATGGAGCCTTACAGGGGGGTGATCAATGACAGGGGGTGATCAGGGAGTGTATATGGGTGATCACCCGCCTGTCATTGATCACCCCCCTGTAAGGCTCCATTCAGACGTCCGCATGATTTTTACGGATCCATGGATACATGGATCGGATCCGTAAAAATCATGCGGACGTCTGAATGGAGCCTTACAGGGGGGTGATCAATGACAGGGGGTGATCAATGACAGGGGGGTGATCAATGACAGGGGGGTGATCAGGGAGTGTATATGGGTGATCACCCGCCTGTCATTGATCACCCCCCTGTAAGGCTCCATTCAGACGTCCGCATGATTTTTACGGATCCATGGATACATGGATCGGATCCGTAAAAATCATACGGACGTCTGAACGGAGCCTGACAGGGGGGTGATCAATGACAGGGCGGTGATCAATGACAGGGGGGTGATCAGGGAGTTTATATGGGGTGATCATGTGTGATCAGGGGTTTATAAGGGGTTAATAAGTGACGGGGGGGGGTGTAGTGTAGTGTGGTGTTTGGTGCGACTGTACTGACCTACCTGAGTCCTCTGGTGGTCGATCCTAACAAAAGGGACCACCAGAGGACCAGGTAGGAGGTATATTAGACGCTGTTATGAAAACAGCGTCTAATATACCTGTTAGGGGTTAAAAAATTCGGATCTCCAGCCTGCCAGCGAGCGATCGCCGCTGGCAGGCTGGAGATCCACTCGCTTACCTTCCGTTCCTGTGAGCGCGCGTTCACAGGAAATCTCGGCTCTCGCGGGAGGACGCGTATATGCGTCCACCCAGAAGAGCAGGGCCGCCGGCAGGACGCAATCCTGCGTACGGCGGTCCTGTAGTGGTTAATATGGTGGGGGACCTTCGGTTTACCAAAATGCAGGGAAGTCTGTAAACAAAGTATAGGCATTACCTTGTATGACAGATACTCAGGACTCTTCCTTGTATGGCTGTTAAACCTTCTGTTATATACAGCATTTTTCTCTCAGGTCTGGCACATATACTGTCACTTTGCTGACAGCTATAGTCTGACAGAGCTGAAGTGCTTGCATCTCAGTCAGCAGTATACCAGCTATAGGTTAGTGGACCAGAACACACCTGGCAACCATCTCTAAGGCCAAGCAATTAATCCTTTATCCCTATAATAATTAGCAAGAAAAATGGGTGTAGACCCACTGTGCCAACTAATCAGTTTAACTTTGGGCTAAATCCAAGGGCGCTCTCCTAGTGGTTCCCTGGTATTTACCCTGTACAGGGATGTGAACCAGCCACCTACCTTCTGGAGTAGTCTTGGTGTAGTTGTCTGCTGACACATAGGGGTCAGAGACACCAGTGTGAAGCACTAAGGAATCACGTAGTCTGAATACAGTCTGGCAAGCTAAATACATGCATATTCCAGATAGGGCAGGCAGTGAACATGCGTAATCTAGATAGCCATTCCAAGTTCAGGGAAAGGAGCAGAATCGATAGTCAGGCTCAGTACAGTAAACAGGTAGTCAGATGAGAGATTACACCTTAGCTGGTTACTAGAGACTAGACATATTTACACCGAAAGTAAATGAGAAAACAGGTTTATGAATTCACAAAATAAATAAAAAAAATCCACAGAGTTAAAACCTTTTCAAACACATTATTTATGCAAGTACTAACCCACAATAAGGTTGAAATAAAGAGACAAAAAGCCCTATTCTATATAATATAAAAAGACCTATACCTTATGATGCCAACCAATGCTTAATCAAAGTTCATGAACACAGACACATGTGGGCATATTATGCAGTACTAAAAACAAAAAAAGGACTTGCCACAAAATATACTGAAGATAATACTACAACATCAATCTGATATGGGGAGATAAATTATCCAAGCGTGAGCAAAAAATTATAAAAAATATCAAAGAAACTGGGCTAAGCATGAAATGTGGACTGGTGGAACCCCCACACATATCACCTCCACTGTAGCGTCATATTATCCCACATGTCAACAATATCAACATTGATTACTTATACCATACAGCACCAGCACATGTGTGATCCCCAGAATTCGCCAGGGCGGATTGGCAATGCACCTTACCGGGAAAACCACCAGTCCTCCTGCTCTGTCATTATATTAAAAAATCATGCATGAAGCTCCGCATGATCATGACAGCAGAGGCTAGCATTGCGGGTTACCGCCCTGCTGTGCCCAGTGTGCTGTCATTATCATATAATGTGTGTGGTAATGACCACACGGCCTGCGATGTGTGAGAGCTTCAGCCGATCAAAATCCTCTGTTGCCCCCACAAGGTGACACCTCCCCATCCTGCCCACACCATGCACTGACAGAGCTACAGCCCCTACCAATAAGACTCGATTGCCTGCCCTCCAAACATGGAGACATCGGCCTTCCTGCTATCAGGTTTTTTGACACTACCTCCTGCTACTCCATCAGTCAGTCCCTCAGCCTGGTCCCTTTGTGTGCCATGTCCTCACCAACTATATTGCAGGACTACCTTTAGTAATAGCTATGTACTGCAGTATATATATATATATATATATATATGTTACTAGGGGTAGTCCTGCAGTGTGTCCTGCAGTGTGTGTGTGTGTATGTGTATATATATATATATATATATATATATATAGTCAGGTCAACAATAAATATTGGGACATCAACACAATACTAACATTTTTGCCTCTATGCACCACCACAATTGATTTGAAATGAAACTAACAAGATGTGCTTTAACTGCAGACTGTCAGCTTTAATTTGAGGGTATTTACATCCAAATCCGGTGAACAGTGTAGGAATTACAACAGTTTGCATATGTTCCTCCCACTTGTTAAGGAATCAAAAGTAATGGGACAGAATAAAAACCCTAAATCAAGCTTTCACTTTTTAATACTTGTATAAACACCAAACGAGAAAAAGGGTAGCACAACTGGCAATGAATATAAACTTTATTATAATCTCAAAAAGAAAAAGAGAATCCAATAAAAACAATGATGAACAATACAATGGTGGATGAAGGACACACAGGATAAAACTGGAACACCACACTGGGCAAAATGTAAACCGATACTGGCAAGGTCACAGAAATACTAACTAATGAGTAAATAACTCAAAATGGGCGTATGATAAGTGGACCTGGTCAGAGCCGCAAACACAATATTAAAACCAGATACAGTACATAAGTATAAAGTGCAAAGTACACTGTACATGGATAATATAATAAACGGTTGAATAAATAAATAATTGCATAAATACCAGAGTGGTGATCCAGAAGGCCCCGACGCACGTTTCACGTAAGCTTCCTCAAGCTTCCACTTTGCACTTTATACTTATGTACTGTATCTGGTTTTAATATTGTGTTTACGGCTCTGACCGGGTCCACTTATCATACGCCCACTTTGGGTTATTTAGTCATTAGTTAGTATTTCTGTGACCATACACCCCTTGAGGAAGCTTACGCGAAACGTGCGTCGGGGCTCTCTGGATCACCACTCTGGTATTTATGTCATTATTTATTTATTCAACCGTTTATTATATTATCCATGTTCAGTGTACTTTGCACTTTATACTTATGTACTGTATCTGGTTTTAATATTGTTTTTATGGCTCTGACCGGGTCCACTTATCATACGCCCACTTTGGGTTATTTACTCATTAGTAAGTATTTCTGTGACCTTGCCAGTATTGGTTTACATTTGCCCAGTGTGGTGTTCCGATTTTATCCTGTGTGTCCTTCATCCACCATTATATTGTTCATCATTTTTTTTTATTGGATTCTCTTTTTCTTTTTGAGATTATAATAAAGTTTATATTCATTGCCAGTTGTGCTAGCCTTTTTCTCTTTTGGTGTTTATACTTGGCGTTCAGGCCTAGCACATGTACTCACTTTATCATTGGTGTCTATCACTCTGTAATACTTGGTTGCAAATCCTTTACAGTCAATTACAGCAAAAATCCTAAATTTGTGTCTTCTTTTCAACTGTACTATAAAACTATACTTTAAAGTTTGTGCACGCTGTCAAAAACAGTAATATGTGTACATATTTAAGCAATTATTAGAAAGACAGAGGAGTTCTAACTAAACAGACAGGAAGGTCTGTTCGTGTAATGGAACACTTTGAAAATCTTCGCTGGTGGGA
The DNA here is from genome assembly GCF_014858855.1 of Bufo gargarizans. Taxonomy (NCBI): domain Eukaryota; kingdom Metazoa; phylum Chordata; class Amphibia; order Anura; family Bufonidae; genus Bufo; species Bufo gargarizans. The sequence goes on along the minus strand of NC_058082.1, from coordinate 386,418,332 downwards.
CGTGGCGGACCGCAGGAATAGAAGGATAGACAGCACCGGAGATTCTTACCATCAGGTTCCATCCATTGTAATCTTTCTTTTTTAGGAGCAGACAATACTCTGTACATCTGCAAGCTTGTTTATTCAATTAGGTGCACAACTCCAGAATTGCTCATTATGAGTAAATGATGGACTGAAATCTCCTTTACTCCAAGTGGGATCTGAATAGTTTCATGAAGCCATAATCTGCGAACACTTTTCTCTCTGTCATTTTCATATTTGCTTAGAAATTATACAAGATGGTCTGATCTGGTTAAGACAAAGTTAAAGTGACCCTTCAGTTCCCTGCTATAATATAATAGTTACCTTGTGTGGTTTCAACATACCTCCTGTCTTTCTTCTTTCATTTCTGCTCACTCCTCCATCATTTCACATGGGTCCTATTATGTACTGCACCACTGGCCTAGTAGGGGCAGCAGTGCATTGAGCCCCTCCCTTTTCAACCTTCAAGGCACAGCACTGATCAGGTCAAAGTTGTGTTCAATGTAAATTATTTTCCCCAAAAGCACATTCAGAACTTTATAGGGAACACTAACAAAAACATGACTGGGATGTGGTAACCGCAATATCCTGGCTGCGATACCAATGTTTTGGATCAATTCTGGAGATAGGGCTGCAGTAAACGAATATTTTTGTAATCGAGTATTCTATCGATTATATTTCTCGATTCATCGAGTAATCTAATAAGAAAAAGCTACTTAAAATAACGTACGTAATTAGGTATGTATAAAGTTATTGGTTTGAAGGGGTTAATAACTTTATACATGCCTAATGCCAAGGTGCTTCTATTAACCCCTCCAAACCAATAACTTTATACATGCCCATTGGGTTTGGAGGGGTTAATGGAAGCACCTTGGCATTAGGCATGTATAAAGTTATTGGTCTGAAGAGGTTAATGAAAGCACCTTGGAGGTGCCTTCATTAACCCCTCTCTAAACCAATAACTTTATACATGCCAAGGTGCCTCCCCCCCAGCCTCTGATCTGCCTCCCCCCCAGCCTCTGATCTGCCTCCCCCCCAGCCTCTGATCTGCCTCCCCCCCAGCCTCTGATCTGCCTCCCCCCCAGCCTCTGATCTGCCTCCCCCCCAGCCTCTGATCTGCCTCCCCCCCCAGCCTCTGATCTGCCTCCCCCCAGCCTCTGATCTGCCTCCCCTCCCTCCCCCCAGCCTCTGATCTGCCTCCCCAAGCCTCTGGTAACGCAACCCCCCCTCCCTCCCTCCCCAGTATTAATCATTGGTGGCAGTGGCCACAGGGTCCCCCCCCCCCCATCATTGGTGGCAGTGGCAGTTCCGATCGGAGCCCCAGCAGTGTAATGCTGGGGCTCAGATCGGTTACCATGGGAGCCAGGACGCTGCTTAAGTCCTGGCTGCCATGGTATGTTAGTGAGCAGAGAGCAGCGCATTATACTCACGTGCGCTGTGGCCGGCGGTCGCTCCTTCTCATAGGTCTGTGCGGCGCATTGCTAATTCTGTAAGCATTAGCAATCCGCCGCACAGACAGAAGAAGGATCGACCGCCGGCCACAGCGCACGTGAGTATAATGTGCTGCTCTCTGCTCACTACTAACATACCATGGCAGCCAGGACTTAAGCAGCGTCCTGGCTCCCATGGTAACCGATCTGAGCCCCAGCATTACACTGCTGGGGCTCCGATCGGAACTGCCACTGCCACCAATGATGGGGGGGGGGGAGGGGGACCCTGTGGGATATGGCCGGCACATTCATTGGTGGTGCAGTGGCCACAGTCCCTCCCCTCCCCTCCTCCTCAGTCCCTCCCCTCCCCTCCTCCTCATTCCCTCCCCTCCTCCTCCTACTTGGTCTTCAGCGGCAGCTGCGCACAGTGGGGAGGGAGAGACTCCCCCCTCCTCCCTCCTCCTCCTCCCTCCTCCTCTGTGCCGGCCGCTCAGTCCTGCCTCTCTGGCTCCGGAGGACACGGAGCGGTGAGTGAGACGCTTAATTTCACTCCCGCTCCATGATCACGTGATCTGAACGATTCCTCGATGCAGGGAAACTGCATCGATGAATTTTTTGACTCGATTTAATAGAGTTATTCGAATAATCGTTTCAGCCCTATCTGGAGAGTCAGTTTAAAGATGTGATTGGTACCCCTAAGTCAGGCTATCGTTCTCACAGAGCTGGACAAATACCTCCCTAAACAATTGTCTGTGAGATATTGCAGCCCTGCAAAGATGTCTCAGGCCTCTGCACTTGACCCAATAGAAGACCTGCTCCCACCCTCTGACAATGAGATTCTTGCAGATGAGGAAGATCCCTGTGGTACATCGCACATTCTTTTTATTTACCGTAGAGATCTTTCTGACCTCACCATGAAAGTGAAAGTGAACATGATGTGTTCCAAATGGGGTTACAGGTTGAACTTCTAGATGAAATACAATCAAGCTTACATTCACATGACTCTGCAGTTACTGATATCCTAATAGCTAACTTCATTTAAATGGCCTCTATACCAGACCGTGAGAACTGGGACTGTGAAATAATTTCAGGATTAGGAAGGTTCTATCCTAATCCAGGACTCTACTATGGATTTGACTGTAGAAATAGCCCATAGAGCTCTAAGGCCAAACCTTAAAGGAATTCTGTCACCTTGTTTTAAAATTTAATGGAAAGATCTTGTGGAACTAAGGCTACTTTCACACTGATGTTTCTGGGTCCGCCTGTGAGATCAGTTTCAAGGCTCTCACAAGTGGCCCAAAACGGATCAGTTTAGCCCCAATGCATTCTGAATGGATAAGGATCCGTTCAGAATGCATCAGTTTGCCTCCATTCAGCTCCACCAAAATGCTGCTTGCATATCATCCCTATCATACATATGCTTCATCATCTGACTACTGTCACCATCATCTTTTTGTCCCTTTACTATCATGTTCTGTTCCTGTCATCCATTGGTGAAGTCCTATTTCTTTGCTTTCTTGTTAGCTGCTAGTGTTATACATACTTCATATTATTATCCATGCGACTTTCAGATATTACACAATTCAGCTGTCGGGATTCGAACCCGTGACCAGCCACATCCCAGGCAGTAGCCCTGCTTACTAGGCTACCATCCTCTCTGGACATTCCTCCCTGAAACCTATTAGTTAACCTCAGTCTTGCCAAGCCTTGCTCATCACCCTTGATTCCCCACACCTGGTACTTCCCTATATAAGTCCAGCCCCTTGCACTCTAGCTTGCTGATTATTGAGCTCCTGAGCCTTGATCAAGCTTCTCCTCATCTGTTGCTCTTGCTACTGCTGGAAGTCCACTGCTGACCAGGAATTGCCTACCGACTACTCTTCTGCCTTATCCCTACCTACTGAACTGCTACCACCATTGCCATCCGGATTGTCTGACCACGCTTACTGACGCCTGCCCTGACCAACTGCCTGCCTACCAACTACTCTTCTGCCTTATCCCTACCTACTGAACTGCTACCACCGTTGCCATCCGGATTGTCTGACCACGCTTGCTACCTGCCTGCGGTCCTTGCCACTGGGCTCCACTCCTACCTCCAGCCAGCGGTCCTCTGACACAGGTGAGCCTGTAGGACTGTTACAGAATAATCAGCCACACTATGGAGTCCGCAATGGCCACTCTGCGTAAGCAGGTCTCTGAACTTCAAGAATTTGGTACTACATATCAGGAGAAATTTGCCCAGCTCCAAGTCGTAGTCCAAAGCCAACAGAGCGAGATTATTGAACTACAGAGGCAACTCCTGGACGTCCGCGGCACGGCTGCAGACGCCCGCATGCCACTCCCACCAAGATTCGGCGGTGATAGACGTCAGTATCGGGGGTTTCTAAACCAATGCCGCATCTATTTTCAGATGTACCCGGCCCCCTTCACCACCGAGAAGAAGAAGGTGCTATTCATGGTCAATCTCCTGACGGATGAAGCATTAGCATGGGCATCACCATACGTGGAGACTAACAGTCAGCTCCTGAACAACCTAAACAACTTCATCACCGCAATGAGCCAAGTCTTCGACGACCCCAACCGCTGTGCGACAGCCGAGGCGTGACTACATAGTCTGCGGCAAGGGAGACGCTCCGTCGCCGAATACACCGCTGAGTTTTGCCGTTGGGTCACGGACACCACCTGGAACCCAGCGGCACAGAGGAGCCAATTCCGGCGAGGCCTGTCCGAATTAATAAAGGACGAACTCGCCAGAGTTGAGGCCCCGGACGATCTGGATGACTTCATTCTGTTATGCATCCGGATAGATCAAAGACTCTCCGAGAGGAAGAAAGAAAGACTCTGGTCCTTGGACCACAGACCCACTTATTCCTTCTCTTCCACCGCCCAGCGCGACCCCCGGTCAGCAACTGAACCTATGCAGGTCGACGCTCTACGTAGGTCTCTATCCACAGCTGACAAGGAGAGACGGCAGGCCGAAAACCTCTGCCTCTACTGTGGGGAGCCGGGTCATTTTGCCATCAAATGTCCTCATAAGATCCGAAAGACTATTGCCGTCACGGAACTAAAGGAGCAACCACAGACTCCAACCCCACCAGCAGCCCCTGAAAATAACAACACGGCGGCTCATGGATCCCACTTCATCGTCCCCATCCTCATCGAGATTGAGGGGCGACAACTCCCCTGTTCAGCGATGTTAGACTCCGGGGCGGGAGGCAACTTCATGGACCTAACCTTCGCACGTGAAAAGAATATTCCACTGACAATCAAGGCAGCCCCCATTGACCTGGAAACCGTCGACGGATCCCCACTCTCCTTGGGGCCGGCCACTCACGAGACCACCGAACTACAACTCCTCATAGAACCAGATCACCGTGAAAAGATCCACTTCTCTCTGATCGCCTCCCCGAAGTTCCAAGTGATCTTGGGCATCCCATGGTTGGCCACCCACAACCCCTCGGTGGACTGGGAAACCCGCTGCATACGATTCCCGTCCGAGTTCTGCACGCTAAATTGCTCCCACAAACCCGTCCTTCCACCCGAAGACACCACCATCTCAAAACTATCTGTCAAGGATCTGCTACCCCCTCAATACAGCGAGTTCCAGGATGTCTGCGACAAGAAAAACGCAGACAAGCTGCCACCACACCGACCCTACGACTGCCCTATAGAACTGTTGCCCGGGGCCGAAATACCCTTTGGGTGTATCTACTCCCTCTCAGAGCCTGAACTCAAGGCTCTGAAAGAGTACCTGGACGAGGACCTGAGGAAGGGGTTCATCCGGCCCTCCACCTCTCCCGCGGGAGCCCCCTTTTTCTTCGTAGAGAAAAAAGACTCCTCCCTGCGTCCCTGCATAGACTACAGAAAGCTTAATGACATAACCGTAAAAAACCGGTACCCGCTCCCACTGATTTCCGAACTCCTTGAGAGACTCCGGGAAGCGAAGATCTTCACCAAACTCGACCTTCGAGGGGCCTACAACCTCGTCCGAATCCGCCCTGGGGACGAATGGAAGACCACCTTCCGGACACGTTATGGTCATTTCGAGTACCTGGTCATGCCTTTCGGACTCTGCAATGCTTCCGCCACCTTCCAGCACTTCATTAACGACGTCCTCAGGGACATGCTGGATCTGTTTGTAGTCGTTTACCTGGACGACATCTTGATCTTCTCTGAAGACCTCGAGCAGCACCGCGAACACGTCCGCAGGGTACTGCAGAGGCTCAGACAGAACTCTCTCTATATCAAGCTAGAGAAATGTGAGTTTGAGCGAACCACCACTCAGTTCCTCGGATACATCATCTCCCCAGAGGGCCTAAGTATGGACCCGGGGAAGGTCCAAGCTGTGATGAACTGGCCCGTTCCGAAAAACGAGAAGGAGATACAAAGATTCATTGGCTTCGCCAACTTCTATCGGAAGTTTATCCGGAACTTCTCCAAGGTCATAGCACCAATCACCCAACTCGCCAAGAAGGCAGTCCCCTTCTCCTGGACACCCGAGGCCCAGGAGGCCTTCACCAAGTTGAAACTCCTCTTCACTTCTGCCCCAATCCTAATCCACCCGAACCCCGAGCTCCCATTTACAGTCGAAGTGGATGCATCAGACTCTGCGGTGGGGGCAGTTTTGTCACAACGGACAGGGGAGAGGATGCTTTTACACCCGTGCGCATATTTCTCCCGCCAGATGTCCCCCTCTGAGAAGAACTATGACATCGGGAACAAAGAACTACTGGCGATCAAGGATGCCTTCTCCGAGTGGAGACACCTGCTGGAGGGAGCCACCAACCCCATAATCGTACTAACTGACCACAAGAACCTCGAGTTCATCCGCAGCGCTAAGAGACTCTCAGCCAGACAGGCCAGATGGAGCCTATTCCTTTCCCGCTTCAACTATCTCATCACCTATCACCCTGGATCAAAAAACGGCAAGGCTGGCGCCCTCTCCAGAATGTTTTCCGAGCCCTCACAGAGTAACAAGGGCCAAAATAACATCTTGCCCGAGAGAAGGGTTGTAGGGGCCACCTACTCTAAAGAACTCCTGGGCACAATCAAAGAAGGATATGAAAATGACCCCTTCCTCTCCCACCCCACAGGCAATGTCAGCCTTACGTTTAAGAACGGTCATTGGTTTCATCAGGACCTACAACTATATGTACCAGAAATCGCACGGCTCAAAGTGCTCAAACTCAACCATGACTCCAAGGTGGCCGGCCATTTTGGCACAAGAAAGACCCAGGAGCTTCTCTCCCGCTCCTTCTGGTGGCCAACATACAGGGAGGACATCAAGAGGTACATCTCCTCGTGCACGGTCTGTGCCCGCAATAAGACTCCTCGTTCCTCTCCCGTGGGTCTGTTACAACCTCTCCCGATTCCCTCCCGCCCCTGGGGCTCGATCTCCATGGACTTTGTGGTAGACCTTCCTCCTTCAAAAGGGATGAACACCATCCTGGTCGTGGTCGACCGTCTCACCAAGATGGCCCATTTCATCCCCTACAAAGGCCTACCCACAGCCAAACAGACGGCCGATCTTATTCTCAGAGAGGTCTTCAGGCTGCATGGGATCCCGGACGACGTGGTCTCCGACCGAGGTGTACAATTTGCCTCAAAGTTCTGGAAGAACTTCTGCCTGGCGCTCGGGGTTAAAGTGAACCTGTCCTCTGCTTTCCACCCTCAGTCAAACGGGCAGACGGAGAGAACTAATCAGACCCTAGAGCAATACCTACGCTGTTTCAGCTCCCACCTGCAGGATGACTGGCTTGATCATCTCCCCACGGCCGAGTTCGCCTACAACAATGCTGAGCACAGCTCAACCAAGCACAGCCCCTTCTTTGCTAACACAGGCTCACACCCGGTGTTCATTCCCCACCTACCCGTTGCCTCCACCCTCCCAGCAGTGGCCGAACGCCTAACAACCCTACAGGAGGCACAAGAGAACATTATAGACAACCTCCAGCTTGCCCAGAGGCGCTTTAAACAGGGAGAAGACAGACGTCGCAAACCCACCCCGGGCTTCCATGTGTGAGACAAGGTATGGCTGTCCACCAGGAACCTCAGATTGAAGGTCCCCTCCAAAAAATTTGCCCAAAGATACATGGGTCCGTTCCGGATCACCGCACAAATCAACGAGGTCACGTTCCGGCTCGACCTTTCGGACTCCATTAGGGTGCACCCTGTCTTCCCTTGCTCTCTCCTCAAGCCATACGTGGAGAACACCTTCACAGGCCGCCACTCGCCCCCACTCGCCCCCACCACCACCCGTGAGGGTACAGGGTGAAGAAGAATACGTTGTCGCAAAGATCCTCGACTCCAGGATCCACCGGGGAAGACTACAATACCTAATTGGGTGGGAGGGTTACCCTCCCGAGGATAACTCCTGGGAGCCAGAAGAGAATGTCCACGCCCCCAGACTGGTAAAAGAGTTCCACCAACGGCACCCCGGTAAGCCTGCCCCTGCGGTGCCCGGAGGTCACCTTGGAAGGGGGGGAGTACTGTCGGGATTCGAACCCGTGACCAGCCACATCCCAGGCAGTAGCCCTGCTTACTAGGCTACCATCCTCTCTGGACATTCCCCCCTGAAACCTATTAGTTAACCTCAGTCCTGCCAAGCCTTGCTCATCACCCTTGATTCCCCACACCTGGTACTTCCCTATATAAGTCGAGCCCCTTGCACTCTAGCTTGCTGATTATTGAGCTCCTGAGCCTTGATCAAGCTTCTCCTCATCTGTTGCTCTTGCTACTGCTGGAAGTCCACTGCTGACCAGGAATTGCCTACCGACTACTCTTCTGCCTTATCCCTACCTACTGAACTGCTACCACCGTTGCCATCTGGATTGTCTGACCACGCTTACTGCCGCCTGCCCTGACCCACCGCCTGCCTACCGACTACTCTTCTGCCTTATCCCTACCTACTGAACTGCTACCACCGTTGCCATCTGGATTGTCTGACCACGCTTACTGCCGCCTGCCCTGACCCACCGCCTGCCTACCGACTACTCTTCTGCCTTATCCCTACCTACTGAACTGCTACCACCGTTGCCATCCGGATTGTCTGACCACCCTTACTACCTGCCTGCGGTCCTTGCCACTGGGCTCCACTCCTACCTCCAGCCAGCGGTCCTCTGACACAGGTGAGCCTGTAGGACTGTTACATCAGCCCTAAGTACTGGGAGACACCGGTAGGAAATGTGACTGCTGCAGGTAAAGTCCAGTTCCGATGTCTAGTATCCAGCTGGCATTGTTACAGTACCCACCATATGCCCCTCTGGCTACCTGTAAAAGATTTGGTCAAGCTTCTGGCATCTCCAGAACATTGGCAGGTCCAGGATCTTTAAGGCAAGCAGTCCCCTATGAGTCCATATGTTCATAAATGTGAGACATCTATGACTCATTTATGGTTATATCAATATATTGCCTCTGTTCTTTATCCTTGTCTAGTGTGTACACAAAAAAAATTGTGCCTGTGTGGCTTTTTGCCTAGATGTGTATATACTGGATGCTAATTTATGTTTACTCCCTCAAAGAGCTGTTATAGTATTTACCCTTAGTACCTAAATGGCCCTTTACATGGCACAAGAATCGCGTAGATCATCTGTAAAGAGCATTCATAGTAACGCTCGTTAGCGATGATCTGGTGGTGTAAATGTACTGCCAATTACCCAATTAACGAGTGAAATGCTCATTCATCAGGTAATTGGATCATTTGTGTGAACACACAAATCCTTGTTTCTCTACAGCAGATCGTGCTGTGTAAACACTATCTGTTGCCGGGAAACAACAAGTAATTGTAGGGAAGAGCGATGGCTCCTCCCGATCTCTGGGGGAGACAGCTGCATGTAAATGGCTTCCATAGGCATTGGGTCCCCATGACCTGATTGGGACAGGGAGGGAGCCGTACCACAAACCCCATACATTCCAAGCTCAGCGCTGACAGCGGCATACAGAGGGTTAAATCAGGAACAGCCAGACCCCTGCCGCTGATCGGACTAGCTAAGTTACATGCATCTAAATTCAGTGGGCTTCTTGATGACACTGAAGTAGGAAATGTCAGCCCTATCCCCTTGGATACTGGAGATTTTTTTCCTTGAGCCATAACTTTTTTATTTTTCCATTCACATAGGTAGAAGTTGTACTTTCTAATTCCACCATTTAATATGTAATGGGAAGCGGGAAAAAATTCCAAATTGGGCACGATTCCTCCACCGTTTTATGGTTTTTGTCCCTACGGCGTTCCCGTTGCATTTTTTTATGTAAAAATAAATGAAAACGTTGAAAAAAAAAATTTTTTTTTTTACATCACCATAGTCTGACCACCATAACTTTTATATAGTTATAGCTACTGAGCTGTGTGGGGACTCGAACAATCTGTAGTTTTTATTGATACTATTTTGGAGTGTGTGTGACTTTTTGATCACATTTTATTACATTTTTACGTTATACCAATCACCGTATTGGAAAAATATAAGCATTATGTCTTACATTGGTACAAGAATTGCTAATTTCTTATGTTGACCTGCCATCTGCTGGCCAAAATAAGAATTGCAGCTTCAATACCCTGCACGAGCTGGTTTACCCATTGCTCCAGCGGCATACATGTACGGCGCTGGTAGCGAAAGGGTTAATCTTTTTCTTTTCTTTTTTTTTGCAGTGTGGCTTTGAGTTAAGCATGTATGCGTATTGGGGAGTTGGGAGGGAGAGCTAATGACCTAGGGAGTGTTTGGCCATCAGCTATCTAAATTGTCTGGAGAACAGTGGGAGAGGCGGCACTAAAGTGTCTAAGGCAGCATGAACTTTAAATATGACCCTGTGATAAAAGGGCTTTCTTATTTGAGTGTTTTTTTTTTTTATGGTTGACACAACTATGTCCAGGATATAAGAATCTTGATTTAAATTATCCCACCCTGTATAGAATTGTTTTTGTATGATTTAGAAACATGGAATGTGTCGACAGATAAGAACCATTTGGCCCATCTAGTTTGCCCAATATACTGAATACTATGAATAGCCCCTGGCCCTATCTTATATGAAGGATGGCCTTATGCCTATCCCATGCATGCCTAAACTCCTTCATTGTATTTGCAGCTACCACTTCTACAGGAAGGCTATTCCATGCCTCCACTACTCTCACAGTAAAGTAATACTTCCTGATATTACTTTTAAACCTTTGCCCCTCTAATTTAAAACTATGTCCTCTTGTAGCAGTTATTCTTCTTTTAAATATTCTCTCCTCTTTTACCTTGTTGATTCCCTTTATGTATTTAAAAGTTTCTATCATATCCCCTCTGTCTCATCTTTCTTCCAAGCTATACATGTTAAAGGATAACTGTCGTATATTTTTTTGGGGGGGAGTATTGGATTGTGGTGATTAATATCACCTTGGTGGCCCTATTTAAACTTTTCACTGTGCATTCAATTACCCCTCAATTCCACATTTTTGTTCCTCTACTGCCTACTTTTACCTGTGCTTAAAATAGGGTTGCTAGGCATGGTCAGTCTATCTGTTGAAGGACGGAGCACGCTGCGTGCAGGGTCACATTACTGACAGCCAGGGACTGTAAGTAAATGATTAAAGCCAGGTCCTCCCCAGCAGCTGATAACAGTGCCTGGGCTGTGTGCACTTCTCCCTCTCCTTGCGCTTGGCAGATGCTCCCTCACTCAGCAGAGCTGGATAATGCGGGTCGAAGCAGAGCACAACAGGGAAAGCAACATGTGGTAAGAGGACCCCTTTGTGCTGCAGGAGATTAATCCTTTAGGGGGAGGGCTCTGGTTACTGACACTTTTGGGGGGCTATTGTTAAGGCTAGTGACGGCAGGCGTGATTAGCCTCAGGGTGAGGGCAGTGGCGGCCATCTTAACTGAATAGTGAAATTGCAGTTTTATGCAGACTGGTTGCTAAGGGCTGAATCTTATTAAATATGGGGTAAGTCATATTAAATATGGGGTAAGTCAGTCTATTAGTAACTGATTCTGGAATATCATGTTATTAGTAACTACATATATTGAAATTAGGGTCTAAATGTGACAGTTATCCTTTAACCCCTTAGGGACCCATGACGTAGTGGTACGGCATGGATCCCGAATCCTTAAGGACCCATGACGTACTAGTACGTCATAGCGTTAATTCGTCAAACCCCCCCCCCCCTGTATTGACGATCGCAGAAAACCGCAGGTCAATTCAGACCTGCGGTTTTCTGCGTTTCCGGTCTATTCGGGTGTCCTGTGACCCGATGAACCGGAAAAATACTGCGATCGGTGGCGTGATTACACACCACCAATCGCAGTGCGAAGATTTGCAGAAGCGGTGCTGGCCCTGGTGCTGAACACTGCTGTCCAGGGTGCTGATTGGTGCAGGGGAGAGAGGTGCGAGATTCAAACTTCCTGCGCTCCTCTCTCCCCCTCCTCTTCCTGTCCAGCACCCTGACCGTGCAGCACCGTCCACACCAGGCTCCTGCGTCCCCCTAATCATAATCCATCACCCTCCTGCACCCATCGCCACCCAGGTAGGTTAGGGTCAGTGAGGGAGAGGCACCATTAGGAAGGGAAAGAAGGGAAACGTTAGTTAGGAAAAAAAAAATAATGAACTTTTACACAAAACTTTCTTTGATCCATCTATCAGACCCCAGACCCCCCCTGTCACTTGCCCCCCCCCCCTACCAAAAACCCAGTGTCAGGCAATACTGGAGTGGGGACGTCCTATACCAGACTCCACTGTACAGTATGGCCATGACACGTCCCCGGTTTGAGGCCATCCGGAAATGTCTGCATTATTCCAATAATGCAGCATGTCCACCCCGAGGTGATCCTGCCTATGACCGGCTGTATAAGATACGGCCGGTCATCGATCACTTTGGGGCCAAATTTGAACAGGCCTACGTACCTGGAAGGGAGGTCGTGGTTGATGAGTCTCTCGTTGCGTTCAAGGGGAGACTCAGTTTCCGCCAATATATTCCCACAAAGCGGGCGAGGTATGGCGTGAAGCTATACAAAATTTGTGAGTGTACCTCAGGGTACACTTACAAATTTTGTGTGTACGAGGGGCGAGATTCCTGTATTCAACCCCCAGAATGTCCCCCCACTCTGGGTGTTAGCAGGAAACTCGTGTGGGACCTTATGTACCCACTGCTGGATAACCCCACTACGTGGGTAACTTTTATACCAGCATTCCCTTGTTCAGGTCCCTTGCCGCCAGATCCACGCTCGCTTGTGGGACCGTGCGTAAAAATCAACGCGGCCTCCCTGCCCACCCCCTCCAGGTACCTATCCCCAGGGGTGAGACCCGTGCACTTAACTGTGGAAACCTGTTGCTGGTCAGGTATAAGGACAAGAGGGATGTCCTTATGCTGTCCACAATCCACGGTAACAGCACCACCCCTGTCCCTGTGCGAGGTACCGCGGCAACGGTCCTCAAGTCCGATTGTATCGTCGACTACAATCGGTATATGGGAGGAGTTGATCTCTCTGATCAAGTCCTCAAGCCATATAATGCCATGCGCAAAACCCAGGCATGGTACAAAAAAGTTGCGGTCTACTTGGTACAGGTTGCCATGTACAACTCTTTTGTACTATCCCAAAGCGCTGGCAGCACAGGTACATTCCTCCAGTTCTATGAGGCAGATCTTTTTGGACCGGGAAAGAGCAGGCCGGAGTACCTCGGGAACTGGAGGCGCCCAGATCGTCCATGGCCAACACTTTCCAGGTGTGGTCCCCCATATTGGAAAAAAGGGACAAACCCAAAAAAGATGCAGAGTGTGTCACAAGAGGGGGACACCACTACTCAATGTGACACATTCCCCGATCATCCGGGCCTCTGCATTATCGATTGCTTCAGGGAGTATCACACTTCCATGAAGTACAACATTTTTATAATCCCCAACAGTCCACTAGAGAACATAAAACACTATGGCTCTCAGACTTTGGAGACACAGAAATAATTTTTTCCCCCCAAAAAATATTAGTTTTAGAGCAGGCATCCTCAAACTGCGGCCCTCCAGATGTTGTAAAACTATAACTCCCAGCATGCCCAGACAAACTACAGCCATCAGCAGGGCATGGTGGGAGTTGTAGTTTTACAACATCTGGAGGGCCGCAGTTTTTAGGATGTCTGCTTAGTGTCTCCAAAGTCTGAGAGCCATACATATTGGGCATCGTCGCGTGCGTAAAAGTCGTCGCTATAAAAATAACTTTTGACCAAACGCCTCGGATGAATGGTGTTAAAAATATAAAATAAAAACAGTGCCAAAACACCCATTTTTGGGCAAAATTTCAATATGAATCCTTTTTGCCGGTAATAATGCAAGGGTTAACAGCCAAACAAAACTTAATATTTATGGCCCTGATTCTGTAGTTTGCAGAAACACCCCATATGTGGTCGTAAATGGCTATATAGCCACACGGCAGGGCATAGAACGAAGGGAACTCCATACGGTTTTTGGAAGGCAGATTTTGATGGACAGTTTTTTTTTTTTTACACCATGTACCATTAGAAGCCCCCCTGATGTAGCCTAGACTAGAAACTCCAAAAAAGTGACCCCATCTAAGAAACTACACCCCTCAAGGTATTCAAAAGTTACTTTACAAACTATGTTAACCCTTTAGGTGTTCCACAAAACTAAATAGCGAATGTAGAAACAATTTTAGAATTAAATTTTTTTGCTACATTGCCTCAAAAAAGAGTAATATAGAGCTACCAAAAATCATATTTACCCCTAAAATAATCCCAAAACAACAACCACCTTATCCCGTAGTTTCCTAGATGGGGTCAGTTTTATGGAGTTTCTACTCTAGGGGTGCATCACGAGGCTTGAAAGGGTACATGGTGTAAATAAACCAGTCCAGCAAAATCTGCCTTCCATAAACCCTATGAGGTTCCCCTCCTTCTATGTCCTGCCGTTTAGCCAAATAGTAGTTTACGACCACATATGGGGTGTTTCTGCAAACTACAGAATCAGGGCAACCCATTTTGAGTTTTGTTTGGCAGTTAACCCTTGTTTTACTCCTGGAAAAAATTGATTATATTGGAAAATTTTCAAAAAAATAGACATTTCAAAATTGTTTCTCCATCTGCCATTAACTCTTGTGGAAGACCTAAAGGGTTAATAAAGTTTGCAAAAACTGTTTTGAATACCTTGAGGGGTGTAGTTTCTAGAATGGGGTAATTTTTGGGAGGTTTCTATTATCTAAGCCTCACAATATGACTTTAAACCTGAACTGGTCCATAAAAAGTGGGATTTTGAAGATTTCTGAAAATTTTCAAAATTTTCTTCTAAATTACTAAGCCTTGTAACATCCCCAAAAAATAAAATATCATTCCCAAAATGCTACAAACATGAAGTAGACATATGGGGAATGTAAAGTCATCACAAATTTTGAGGGTATTACTATGTATTACAGAAGTAGAGAAACTGAAACTTTGAAATATGACAATTTTTCTAAATTTTTGGTAAAAAATTTATTTTTTTGTGCAAAAAAATTAACTTTTTTGACCCAATTTTAGCAGTGTCATGAAGTACAATATGTGACGAAAAAACTATCTCAGAACGGCCTAGATAAGTCAAAGTGTTTTAAAGTTATAAGCACTTAAAGGGACACTGGTCAGATTTGCAAAAAATTTCCAAGTCCTTAAGGTGAAATAGGGGTTAAGGTCCTTTAATCTTTCCCGGTATGTTTTATCCTGCAATCCATGTACCAGTTGAGTAGGTCTTCTCTGAACTCTCTCCAAAGTATCAATATCCTTCTGGAGATATACAGTAGTCTCCAGTACTGAGCACAATACTCCAAATGAGGTCTCACTAGTGCTCTGTAGAGCGGCTTGAGCTCCTCCCTCTTTCTACTGGTAATTTCTACTGGTAATTTATCTCCTTATACACCCAAGCATTTAACAATTAAAGTCTTATAAAATCATGTTAACTGGGGAAGTTTACCTATTTTGGGTAGGGACTTACTAAGGGTTAATAGAGGTAATCACAAACGAGAAAGCCTCCTGCTGGAAACTGGAAGTCCATGCCCTTGAAGAAGCTAAAAAGATGGTGATATTCTGAGTCAGGCATGTATGGACTTCATGACTTTATATGACATGATATGCTTAGACTTTACTGTCTGTTTCTGAGTATAATAAAGGTTGCAATTTATTGACCAGAGGAATGGTGTGAAACCATTTCACCTTATGTGCGCTGGTTTTTTCCATTTTTTTTAAGCGCTGCTCTATTTTTAATATGATGTGGCTTTAAAGATCAAAAGTGCATTTCATTGTTGCAGTATGAATGGTCATTGACTGTTTTGGAATTGAAGTGGAACCAGGACTTTGAATAGTCTAAGGACTTTGGACACTACGCTTTTGTCTGCTCCACCTAGTATATGTACCTGTGAACTCATTGGCCCAGATTTACTAAACTCAAAGATGGCATAAGCTTAGACAGGCTGTCTTAATGCACCAGATTTATCACAATGGCTTAGGCTGGCTAATAAATCTGGTCCAGGGATAGACTCTGTGGGGCGGAGGTGGGGGCATATTGGTTATATAAAATACAGCTCTGCCCTGATGCAGTGTGTAAATTTGTCATATGGTTCACGGACAACATGATTGTTGTCTCTCCGATTTTTCAGTACACTGAACGACGTGTAGCTAACTAAAGGGATTTATCACTACAGAACTAGGCAAATTTTCAGCAATTCAGCATATTGGAAAGTCATGCAACAATCTCTGTGGGGCAGTGATGGGGGCATATTGGTTTTATAAAATACACACAATGCCATACACTGTGTGAATCTATTATAAGGTACCAGGGCAACATAATCTGCAGTCATCAATGCAGCTGTACAATGCAGCCTGCTGGGAAAGCTGGGTAACAACCTCTGCAGAAATATAATAGGGCCACACTTAGAACATATATTCTGTATACATATGTAGCCTGGTCTACTTTTAGACTAGTATCGATACAATACTGGGATTTGCCTTTTATCGATACTACAGTCGTGGCCAAAAGTTTTGAGAATGACACAAATATTAGTTTTCACAAAGTTTGCTGCTAAACTGCTTTTAGATCTTTGTTTCTGTGATGTAGTGAAATATAATTACATGCACTTCATACGTTTCAAAGGCTTTTATCGTGCTGGAAAATGCATTGTTCTTCACCAAACTGTTGTTGGATTGTTGGAAGAAGTTGCGGTTGGAGGGTGTTTTGGTACCATTCTTTATTCATGGCTGTGTTTTTGGGCAAAATTGTGAGTGAGCCCAGTCCCTTGGATGAGAAGCAACCCCACACATGGATGGTCTCAGGATGCTTTACTGTTGGCATGACACAGGACTGATGGTAGCGCTCACCTTTTCTTCTCCGGACAAGCCTTTTTCCTGATGCCCCAAACAATCGGAAGAATATGACTTTGCCCCAGTCCTCAGCAGCCCATTCACCATATTTTCAGCAGAAGATCATTCTGTCCCTGATGTTTTTTTGGAGAGAAGTGGCTTCTTTGCTGCCCTTTTTGACACCAGGCCATCTCCCAAAAGTCTTCGCCTCACTGTGCGTGCAGATGTGCTCACACCTGCCTGCTGCCATTCCTGAGCAAGCTCTGCACTGGTGGCACTCCGATCCCGCAGCTGAATATTCTTTAGGAGACGATCCTGGCACTTGCTGGACTTTCTTGGATGCCCTGAAGCCTTCTTAACAAGAATTGAACCTCTTTCCTGAAAATGCAGTAGAAAGGTTTTTTGGAGATTAAGTTAATTTTCATGGCAGAGAAGGACTATGCAATTCATCTGATCACTCTTCATAACATTCTGGAGTATATGCAAATTGCTATTATAAAAACTTTAGCAGCAACTTTTCCAATATTTATGTAATTCTCAAAACTTTTGGCCACGACTGTAGGCTGTGCAGTATCAGAGAACATGGCCGGGCTGCTCTCAGCAGCACGGGGAGAAGGAGGCAGTCTCTCCCTCCCCCTGTGCTGCTGCCACCAATGAGAGCGTAGAGGAGCGGAGAAGGGGAGGGCGCACTACACCACCAATGATAACTAACGTTTAATACATTACAAATACAGGCGGCAGAAACACATTGCCGGCACCCGACTTTCTGACAGCTTGTTGCGACACGCGGCAATTAACCACTCAGGTGCCGCACCTGAGGGGTTAACTGCCGCTGATTGTATTTGTATATTAAACGTTAATTATCATTGGTGGCGCAGTGCGCCCTCCCCATCCCCAGTATTAAAATAATTGGTGGCAGTGGCCACAGAGTCCCCTCATCTCCTCTCATTGGTGGTGCAGTGGCAGCTTCTGATTGGAGCCTGGGGCTCCTATCGGTTACTATGGCAGCCAGGACGCTACTGAAGCCCTGGCTACCATGGTCCGCTCCCTGCTGCTGTGTGCACAATGCACAGGGCAGCAGGGAGAGTGTGAGATCCTATTCACCCTAATAGAGCTCTATTAGGGTGAATAGGACAAGGGACTATAAGATCCCAGGTTCTAGCCCCTAAGGGGGAAATAGTTATTAAATAAACTGTAAAAAAAAATAAAAAATACACTAAAATATTTAGTAGAAATAACCCCCTTTCCCAATTTTACATAAAAAATATATAAACAATAAATAAATAAAATATTACATATCTCCACGTCCAAACATTCGAAACTATTAAAATATTAAAAAACATCTCTTATGCGGTGAATGCCGTAAAAGAAAAAAATAGAAATACTGCGCGATTCGCCATTTTATTTTCTAGTCATCTTGTCCCCCCCAAAAATAGGATAGAACTGTTAGATTAAGGGCCAAACGTTCCATAAAATGTGCAATACACGCAGTTTTTTTGGCTTTTTATTTTTTTCGCGTGGTATCGAGTATCGCAATACTTTTTTATGGTATCGAAACTGAATACAAAATTTGGTATTGAAACAACCCTACTCCACATGCTATCCAAAGCTGCTAAAAGGCAAATCTGCCCAATTATACAGTGAAGTATGGAAGTATCACTGTGTAACCAGGCAAAATTTACTGAAAATCAACTAATAAAAATCAGACATTGTTTTTTAAAATGATTCCATTAAACCACAATTCTAAAGCAAACTATTTCAACTGGCCTTGACAAAAATGATGGTACCTTGAAAATAATTGGAGCATAGGAACATGATAAACTAAGGTGTGTCCTATAATTAGCATAACAGCTGTCTTGTAATTGATCAGCCTATTTACAGGGTGAAAAGTTGTCACTGTCCTGTTTGGTATCGTGGTGTGTACCACACTGAACATGGACTGAACAAAGCAAAGGAGAGACAAACATGTTAAAAGTAAAGGCTATAAGACAATTTTTAAACAACTTGAGGCTCCTGTTACTACAGTTTAACATATTATTCAGAAGTTTGTCTACAGGACTGAGCCATCCTCCCTGGACATGCCGCAAGAGGAAAATTTATGACAAATTAAAGAGATGGATAATACGAATGGTTCACTGTCTTAATTCCAAAGTGTTTTTTTCAAGATAATTATACTGAGACCAATCCTCAGGTTAAGTCTTCAGTATCTAATCGGTGAGGGTCTGACACCCGGGATCCCTGCCGATTAGCTGTTTTGAGAAGGCACCAGCACTCCTGTGAACTTCGCTGCCTTCTCGCAGCTTATCAAGCACAGCTCCTTACATTGTATATTGGCTGTGCTTGGTATCACACTCAGCCCAATTAGTCGTCACGCAGCCTACAAAAAGCAGAGAGAAGGCCACTGCACTCACAGGAGTGCCAGTGTCTTCTCAAACAGCTGATTGACAGGGGTCTCACTATCCTTTGGATAGGTCATCAGTATAAAAATCTTGGAAAAGCCCTTTAATGGAAGACAGCCGAGGAGGAAACCAGCGAGATTGGCAGAAACTTGCCAAAATGCATATTGACAAGCTACAAAGCTTCTGGGAGAGTGTCCTTGGACAGATGAGACAAAACTGGAGACCAAAAAGCAAGTCACATCAGCTCTGTGTTCACGGATGCAAAATCAATCATACAAAGAAAAAAACATTGTACCTTCTGTAAAACATGGAGGAGGCTGTTATGTTTTGTGGCTGCATCTAGCACTGGAGCGAAATGCCCAGTGCTGCCTAGTGTCAGAAAACTTGGTCTCAGTCGTAAGTCATGGGTCCTCCAACAGGATAGTGACCCAATACACACAGCTAAAAACATCCAAGAATGCAATGCACGTGATTGCACTTAAGGGTACCATCATTTTTGTCTTGTCCAGACCAGTTTCATTAGTTTTTTATTATTATTATTCTGTAGAACCACAATTCAAAAGCAATGCCCGATTTTCAGTAAAAAAAAATTTATTTTTACTTTTGTCATTTTCAAGTTATTTCTGTGACCATTGTGGCGTTTTATTTTTTAACAGAAGGGTGCCAACAATTTTGCCCACTTTTGTATGTACTGTGTCTGGTACTGAGTATGTCCTACAGGTTGTACCAAATGTATTTTATATTATTAGAAACTAGCAGATTCCTTCCAACAAAGTGGCCACACTCACTGTGTAGTAAAAAAAAAAAAAAAAAAGTATGCAGCATAAACCCAGCCTTCTCCTCCTAAACTTTCTGACTTATTTGCAATAGCATCGGAGGGCTACAATTGTGATATTTGACAAAACAAGAGCCTGAAAAATAAGGAGATTAAGTTAGGTTTTTGTTGAATGTTTTTTTGTTTTTTTTTGTGGGGCAATAATAAATGATGGCATATAAGGCATGACATTTATAATTGCTATCTCTTTAAATTGTTTGAAAAGTGCTAATAATCTGTATGTATGAGTAGGCTTTAAGAGTTAGTAGGAAACAATAAATATAAAGCGAGCCATACGCATGAGATGAATATTGGGCGAAGACGTGTTTGACCCATCTCAAGATTCCTCCATATACATGCATGCTCTGCTGGGCATGCACTATGTTGTGAATGAGAGAGGGGAGGACACTGATGTGAGACATGTCTGGCAGTGGATAATCTACATGAAAATAAAAGGATCAAGCATACTGAAGGTCATTCATGTTGAGGCATTTTTCTCTGATAAGATATATTACAGTATTTATTTTATTCACCTGTACTGTAGTTATCCAAGAAATCCATTCACATTCCTTTTATCAGCCAAGTAAGGCTACTTTCACACTAGCGTTTTTGCTGGCTCCGGCAGGGTTCAGACAAAACGCTTCCGTTACTGAAATTATAACCATCTGCATCCATTATGAACGGATCCGGTTGTATTATCTTTAACATTGCCAAGATGGATCCGTCATGAACTCCATTGAAAGTCAATGGAGGACAGATCCATTTTCTATTGTGTCAGAGAAAAAGAATCCGCCCCTATTGACTTGCATTGGGAATCATGCTGGATCCGTCTTGCTCCGCATACCAGGACGGAAAGAAAACCGCAGCATGCTGCTGTTTGCACTCTGGTCTGGGAACGCAACTAAAAGGAACAGAATGCATTCTGGAGCATTCGGTTCAGTTCAGTTTTGTCCCCATTGACAATGAATCCGGACAAAACTGAAGCGTTTTTTTTCCGTTATTGAGCCCCTATGATGGAACTCAATACCGGAAAACTTAAACGCTGGTGTGAAAATAGCCTTAGCTAAAACACAAGAGAAAACTTTTGAGATACTGGATTGATTCTTTTTTTTTTGTCTTGCAGATGGCAATGCTCTTAAAACTCCAAGAAGCAGCCAACTATATTGAATCACCTGACCAAGAGACTATGTGTGACGGTGATCTATCTTCCACCATCTGAAGATTCAAATATCTTCCGAAAGCAGTCTGAAACCACAATAGGATACCTATTCTCTATACAATACCCTAGTTGCAAAATGGAGCGAAATTATATTATTTAGATGCATTCAGATTTTTATTACCCTATTTCACCTCTATTTCTGAATAATTATGTAATCCTGGCTCAGAAATCAAAAAGCAAGTGTTGCCACAGATGCTTTTTTTTATTACATGTTATTTTATTTTATTTTTTATAATGGCAAATTCATAAATCAAGTTATAGGAGGAAGTTCCTACTTATTTTATTTCTTATATGTTAAGTACTGAGTCTGAATTACTACATGAATGCCAGCTTTTTTGTCAAGGACAAAAGAGGTGGCTATTATTGTTATAAAATATAATATCCAAAGACACCAAAAGGTCCATTAAACTGCACTGTGTGGACCTAACCAAAATATTATTTCTTCTGTTAAGCATATTTCTCATGCTATTCTTTTGCCAATTGGAACTCCCCTCTCTCTCACAAAAGCATGCTAGACATAATAATGGGTACATATATACTGCTATATGATTTGTTTTTAGAAAATTTGAAGTCAGATATATTTTTCTAATTTTCAGTGCGGCCACATGGTCAGATTTCCTAATGCAGTTTTGGAAGTCAAAATCAGGAGTGGATCATAAAAAGAGAGAAAGTTTAAAGGACAGATACTTCTTCTCTTTTTTTTAATTACCTGTTGGTTTTGGCTTCCAGAACTGCATCAGGAAACCTGATCATGTGGCCGTACCTTTAAGGGTATGGGCAGAGGCATAGCTAGGGGTTCACCAAACCCAGTGGGCCCCCAATGTGTATTTACAACTACAGAAGTGCATCCTAAGGCTGGGTTTCCACAGTTTTCAGGTTTTTTGTTGATGTTTTTAAGCCAAACCCAGGTGTGAATCATTAAGGGGGATAAAAAACTGTATATAGGACAGGTGCTACTACTCCTCTTTTATTCAGTGCACTCTTGGTTTTGGCTTCAAAAACCTAAACAAAACCAGAATGTGGATACCCAGACTAATATCAGTAGTTATATTGAATTCCAATTGAACAAGAGTTCTGTATATGCTACTACACAACATATGTCTTCTTTGTTGGCCACCACCAGACTACTCCTGGGTTGATTTTGACCACAGTCAACACAATGATAACTGAGTACAGATAATGTAGTAGAGGTTACCTGCAGTCCTATGTAAAGTAACACCACAGATAACATAGTGATAACACTCTGATTGTTGGTAATTTAGTACAGTAGATTCTACCTACAGTGGCCTGTGCCTGTTCCATGGGGCTCCAAATTAGTGTCTCTTCCTCCTTCTTGCTGTGCTGAAGTTGCTCCTCTTCTATTAGCAGCAGCATGGCAAGAGGGAGAAGACGGCGCCAGCTTGGAGCCCTGTACAGAACTACGTTAAGACTGAGCTGTGGCATGTGTCTGTTCCAAGTTCTAGGGCCACCCACTCCATCAATGCACACACTGAAAATTTTAATCATTGTCAGGGGGTTTTGATCTAGAATTTAGAACAGGCACAGTGTAACCTGAGGTCCGGCGGTGATCACTCCTACAGAGGCCTTGAGCGGGTGCACTCTTCTCCCGTACACAATTAACATCTGTGCCCTTGGTGGACACCTCTCCTCAGTGGACCCTAGGCAGCCACCCACCTGCTAGCTACACCTCTGGGTAAGGGTATCATCCTGTAAGATGTAATTACCAAGCACTGTACAGTGAAGCAAAGTACGGTATGGCAATTCATTAGCAGCAGCAGCAGTAAACCATTAAATTAAACTAAATATTCAGTATACAACATAACTGTAATGTTAATAGACCTAATTGGGATGTGTCATTTAAGAATTTTGAATTCTTTTTAATTCCGTTTTTAAATATATTGCTTTGTAATTTGCAAAAAAAAAAATAATCCTAAAATTATTGATATTCTACATTGTTGCAGAACTATGACAAGCCTAACCCAAATAACTTAAAGCAAATGATCAATAATTCATTACAACCTGAAAAGGTTATTGATATCAGTATTGTAAACATTTCAGTCAATATAGCTTAAATATAGGAATGTATGCTAAATTCAGTGTCAGCATTGACATAGTGCATCAAACCTATTGTGTATATGTTTTTCTATGAAGCACTGTAGATCACTCAGCTATGCTGAGTTCTATGAGACAATGAACTTGTTTTGCCCCTTTTGATACATTTTTCAGTCAGTCAGTAAATATCTTTGGACTTATAATTACAGAAGATCTCTTCTTACACCACAGCTATTATGACAAGAATATTGTGTAAATTTGTGTAACAACACTAATAAGTGAAATCAACTTTAATTTAAAGGAATTTTCCAGAGCTGATCAACCCAAAGCTCCAAAGAACCTGTGCCCAATTTAGAAACAAAAAAAGGGTCACCTGTTCAGAATCCCCCAATTTCCACAGTGCTGCCCCCTTCCTAGCAGCTTTTTGTCCTTGTTGGATTAGAAGGGGCTTAGTCCTGTAACTGCTATAGCCATTCAGTGGGCACTCATGCTAGAACAGCACGTCTCTAAGTGCTAACATGTGACTGCTTAGGCCAGTGATTGGCCAGATAAGTCATGAGACCAAGCCACTGCCCATCTGGCGGATGGGACAGCAGCGACGCAAAGGCAGGACTGTGGACAGATAAGTGTTTTTTTTTTAACTTGGACACAGGTTTAAAGCATTGGTTTGGTTGGCTCCTAGGCCGGCAAACCCCTTTATGTTGTAGAACGGTTGAAGACATGATACTATTATCAAACATTTTAGCAGCATTTTGTGCTGTTTAAATTAATGTATTTGTAGTGCTGACTTTCAATTTATCTAAAATGCACTTTACTTTTTCTTTGGTTTATTACAGGTAAGCAACTTCAGTGGGTTAGTACACTAATGAGTAGCTTTGTCTATGGTTCCATATCCAAGGAGGTCATGTGATAGAGGGGAAAATGAGATATATAAATTTGACTGAATATATGCATGTAAAAACACTGCATATAGTATATAGTACTCATATAGAAAGTCGTGCATTCATTCACAAGTCTCCCTATTTACAGATTTTACAAACTCATGAACTCGCTCAGAAATATTTTGAATCCCACTTTATTGGCAGGGGAAATAACTAATCTTACTGCTTTCTACATGTACCGAATCTCGTTGAAAATTATATCTCCCTTGAGCTTATTACATACAACTCTGTTATATGCTGCCCTCCTAGCACAATGTCAAATCCACTTTAATACTATGAGAGTAGGAGAATGATGGCTGGTATTTGGGGTTAAACAAAGCCATATGGCATTGGTGCTAAGATCAGTTTGTCAGATTCAGGGGAACACCTGCAGATACCTTTCTCCCATTATTTATTCTGTCAGGACTTGAATTTAAGACTTCTTGGTGCTTTAGAGCCATTTTATATCTGTAAATGACCCTAACGAATGGGCTGAAGGAATATTATACTGCTGACAAAAATACCTGCCTGCAAGACATGGATCTGTGCCTCCTATGGTTACCCCCACTATGACTATTATGAATGTTTATTAAAAAAATCGAATAAGTCGATTCTTGACGTACAAATATCAATCAATAGCTCTGATCATGTGCTGTTGTATTATATAGATAGATCGATAGAGTAATTTGAAATGGTTAGGACATTTCACCATCTTCATTTGGCCACTACCAGTAGATGTACAGTAGCTTGTTTCCCAGTATATCAATATTGAACATAAAACTTTATTTAATATTGCTAAATCTGTCATTTTCCAATTTCTATTAATGAACAGAAAATAAAGCAATTATATTAACTTTTTTCATCTAAATAATTTTGCTGAATACACATTTTCTTATGTTGAGCTACTTGTAGTGTTTCTGTATGAAAAACAGTGACTTACAGAAGTTAAAACAGTTATAGGCTCCAGTTTAATACAGGATACAAGATACAAAGCGGCACCTTGCTCAGGGCCCACCGGGTGATTCACCTGTTCTCCTGTGGCCCAGTCCGAGCCTTACCTATATTTGTAACTTACAACGGTCTTTCCTGAGCACCGTAAGTTGAATCTAATAACTGTATTTTCCCTTATGGTGTTCGGATGTGGTGTTTAACTCCTGCCTCAAATGGCCTGTCTGGAGTAAACCATTGTTGCTTGACTGGCTGCGCGCTGCCAGTATTGATACAAGCACAATGTTATAATCATTCCTATATGTGTTGGCTGAGTGACTCTACTGAATTAAAACTTAAGATTCACAGGCCATTTGATGCAGGACCCTATATATGGTATTATGAGGGGTTGAAACTACTGACAATTTTAACAATTCTATAGTTAGATATTTAAGATAAACCAATAAAGATTACGTTTTAGGATTGAGGAGGTGTAGGATAGTAAGTTGAATCTAGACTCAACATACAGTGCCTCAGTCTCAGATCCAATCAATCACATGAACATTTCTCAGTTAAAACATTTATATTGGCGTCTTTGCAGTACAGTCCAGTACCCTACATGCCCTATACTGACCTCTGTGCCAGGATGAGCTGCTCCTTTTGATGTCAGATGATGATGGTGGCTCCATTTTATTTTTCTGGTACACTGTGTACTATACAGACCCTGAAGAAGATCATGTGTTCATTAGAGAAAGTGATTTAGAGCATTCATCAGCTATTCTTGTTATATGATAGGACCTTCCTTATCTGTCCTAGTTATCTTTATTAAATTGTTACCTTGGCATGACATTTGAGGGCTTTGGAACCAATTACTAGTTTTCCATAGAGTTATGGACTCAAGTTACAATTGTTTCAACATACAATGGTCATCTCATAACCAATTAATATTGTAACTTGATGAACCATTGTATTTGATTTATTAAAAGCTCAGTATACACAGTCTATTATACTTCATGAAGTGGATTAAAGAATTAATTGTAAGAAATTGAAAACCATTGCAGCAGAAAGTTTTTACAATTGTAAAGTTGTTTTCAAAATTGAGAATCATTGACTTTTATACAAAAGATCACAGGTGCTAGTAAGGATTATTTTAAAGTTCCCCTGTTAGAAATGCCTAAAATGTTGATGCTGTTTTTTCTGGCCAAGCAAGATTTATCATGGTGCTTAAAACAACCCACAAAAGTATATTCACATAGGGCAGTTATATATTTAAAAAAACTGCATATAAACACTGTGTGCATTTTTTGCCTCAGTTTTACCACTCTACTGCACAATTACTGGCCCTTTATGAATATACCCTGAGACATCAGTGGCCTTAGGGTGGGATGTATAAAACATTCCCCTCCTCATTTGTACACAATTTCCTCTATTGTTTGCCTTTTACTTTATTCCAGTTCCTGGATGTCTTTAGAACAGAATATTATGGACAGTACCATTCTGGTAACATGTAGCATGTAGTTTTTTTTATGTATTTAGAAAGTTGTGCCATTGGAAAACATATATTCAACAATCATTTTTATTAGATTTTTTTTTGTGAATGTTCCCATTTAAAATGTGACCATCTCAAAGTTAACAGTGTATTCTTTAATGTTATAAACTAAAATATAAGTGGATATAATGAGACTTAAAGGGGAGCGAGAGGTGAAAATGTGGAAGACAATAAACTATTTCACACAATGACAATTAAGAATTTCATAGAATTACAAATGCAAATATTTGTTTGTGTTGACTGACTGCTTTTGCCGCATATTTGAGTCTTACATGGTTTCTATATTTTTTTTTCTACCGTGTACATTATATTGGTAGTAGATAACCCATCCCAGGATGGTTACTGTAATAGAAAATGCATCCACTTAAGAAAGAGTTCTTATTCCAAGACAATGACTGCAATCTATATATTGAATGGAATTAGGAATAATACTGGTGCATCTCAATACATTTGCATATAATTTATTTCAGTAATTCAATTCAAAAAGTTAAACTCATATGATATAGATTCATTACACACAGAGTGATCTGTTTTAAGCATGTATTTATTTTAATGTGGATGATTATGGTTTACAGCTAATGAAAACCCAAAAGGCAGTGTCTCAGAAAATCAGAATATTGTGAAAAAGTTAAATATTGTAGACTTATGGTGTCACTCTCTAATCAGCTAATCAACACACAACATGTGCAAAGGTTTCCTAAGCCTTTAAATGGTCGCTTAGTCTGGTTCAGTAGACAACACAATCATGGGAAAGACTGCTGACTTGACAGTTGTCCAGAACACAGTCATTGACACCCTCCATAAGTAGGGTAAGCCACAAAAGGTCATTGCTAAAAAAAAAAAAGCTGGCTGTTCACAAAGTGCTGTATCCAAGCAAATTAATAGAGAGTTAAGTGCAAGGAAAAAGTTTGGTAGAAAAAAGTGCACAAGCAACAGGGATAACCACAGCCAGGAATGTCAGGAAAAAGCCATTCAAGACTTTTGGGGCCTGCGGCTGGAGTTACACACAGACGAATCCAGGGCATGAGCTACAACTGTTGCATGACCCAGAGTAATTGTCAAAAGTGCCTTACCTGGGCTAAGGAGAAAAAGGATTATTGCTCAGTGGTCCAAACTCCACTGAAGTAAATTTTGCAGAGCCTGGAAGAGTGGAGAGGCACACAATCCATGTTGCTTAAGATCCAGTATAAGGTTTCTACAGTCAGTGATGGTTTGGGGAACCATGCAATCTGCTGGTGTTGGTCCACTGTGTGACAGTATATCATATATCAAAGTCAGCGCAGCCGTCTAACAGGACATTTTAGAGCACTTTATGATTCTTTCTGCTGACAAGCTTTATGGAGATGCTGATTTCATTTTATAGCAGAACTCGGCACCTGCTCACACTGCCAAAACTTCCATTACCCAGTTTAATAACTGCATTATCACTGTGCTTGATTGGCCAACAAACTCGCCTGACTAAACACCATAGAGAATCTATGGGATGTTCTCAAGAGCAAAATGAGAGCCACCAGACCCCACAATGCAGACGAGCTGAAGGCTGCTATCAAAGCAACCTGGGCTTCCATAACACCTCAGCAATGACACAGGTTAATCACCTCCATGCCACACTGCATTGATGCAGTAATTCATGCAAAAGGAGCCCCGACCAAGTATTGGGTGCATATACTGTACACATTTTTCTGTAGGCCAATATTTCTGTATTAAATTTTTTTTTTATTATTTGTCTTAGATAATATTCACATTTTTTGAGATTCTAACTTTTGGGTTTTCATTAGTCAATTATCAACATGAAAAGAAATAAACCCTTGAAATAGATCACTGTGTGTAATGAATCTATATAATACATGAGTTTCACTTTTTGAATTGAATTACTGAAATAAACTAACTTTTCAATGATATTATAATTTATTGAGATGCACCTGTAGCTGTAACCCAAAGGCATCATGCACAAAATATCCAGGACAAACCAATGTGGAGGTCCCTTTGCATGGTTTCCCAATGGCCTACTTTCATAGACACAGGTAGAATTCCCACCCCAAGCTTGGGCAGCAAGAACCGCTAGGCACAGGAGCCACTAAACATAGACCCCCAAACATGTGTACTGTATTTTCCGGACTATAAGACACACCTCAGAACAACAGAAAATAAGTAATACATATTTTCTACTTATTAAACCTTCCCTGGTGGTTTAATGAAAGAGGGTGGAGATTCAAGGTCAGTAACTTACACACAGTACTGCTGCATACACACCTGATAAACACAGATCTGATGCACAACTAACATGCACACACAGCACATCTGCAAACACCCCATGACAAACACAGCCCTGTTACACAGCTGACATATACACACAACACTCCATATATACCTAACAAACACCTCTGCAACACAGCTGCATACTGTACACCGCATGACAAACAGCCTTGCTACACAGCTGACATATACACACAGCACTGCTATACACCTAACAAACACAGTCTTCTAAATATACATCACACACACACACTCTATTATCTTTATTAAGGTTCCATTCAGACGTCCGTAGTGCATTACAGATCCGCAATACACACGGCCGGCGCCCCCATAGAAATGTCTATTGTCCGCAGTTGCGGACAAGAATAGGACATGCTCTATTTTCTTGCGGAGCTGCGGACCAGAAGATCGAGGCCACGCTCCGGAAATGCAGATGCGGAGAGCACATAGTGTGCTCTCCGAATCTGTTCCGGCCCCATAGAGAATGAATCGGTCCATACCCGTTCCGGATAATTGTGGAACGGATGTGGACCCATTCTACGGATTACAAAAGAAGAAAATCCGGCAATGCTGGATTTTCTTCTTTTGTAAGCTGTTGTATGGAGCCCTGCCTCGCCTGATCCGTGCACACAGAGGATTTGGTGAGCTGGACTTTTGTTACATTGTGCTGGTTTACCCAGTCTATGGATGTCTGAATGGAGCCTGAGAGATCACATTTCTCTACATTCCTACCACAGTATTCTCTTCCTGGTTCTGGTCACTCCCACTCATTACATTATCAAAGGTCCTTTCGCTTCCAGTAACTTTCACTGTACTTTAGGACCTTTGAGCTGGCTGTGCTCCTCTTCAAGATTGAAAAGGAACACAGCCTGCACCTCACCATCCTACCTGTACTAATCATTCAGATCAGTGTCCGACTGGGAGAGCGAGAAGCGTGCAGACCTCCCTCATTGATCCAGTAGAGCGCTCTATGAGTGCTCTGCTGGATCATTAAGGAAACAATCAGGGACATAAATGCCTTAGTGTGTCGTGGTATATCAAGTATTGCAATTGCAGCAGGCCCTCCTGTAGCATGTGACATTATTTCATTCCTGATGAGCTGTTCATGGCCCCACCCATTTCTCACCAGCTTTAAAATACAAGAAGTAGGTGTCTCACCTTGTCTGGTTGATGAATAATGGTGAGTTCTATGTCTTACTGGCTGTCCAAAACCAGAAAAGCCTCTATATATAAAAGTAAATAAATAGACTAGCACCTCCACACCCTTTTAACGATAGCAAACTAATTAGTGTATGCTTATGAAGTTATTAGATTCAATTCTTTATTATTCTATATTAAATTGATTCCTATACAATTTAATACAATCCAACAAACATAATACGTACAGTGCCTTGAAAATGTATTCATACAGCTTGAATTTTTCCACATTTTTTCATGTTATACCCACAAACTGAATTGAACTTTTTGGGGATTCCAACACAAAGTAGCAAGTGTATGTGAAGTGAAAAGAAAATGATACATGATTATCATTTTTTTTATTTTTATTTAACATCTTTATTACTATACAAAGCAATACACAAAATACAATTGAAAATTAGTATTCATTTTTCAACCCCTTTTTTCCTATCTCTTTTCCCCCTTAACCCCTTTATTCCCCCCCTTTTTCCCCCTTAACCCCTTTATTCCCCCCCCCCTTTATTAGAGGGGAGAAAAGGAAAAAATAATAATTAAAATACTATTATAATTAAAATAATAATATATAAAATTAAATAAGTACATATATTCCAGGTGCAGTCCTATCAGAATTACCAGCCGTCCCATATCTTAACCCATTTCTCTAATCCACCCATCTGCTTATAGAGAATCCGTTCGTAATTTTTCACCTTATTAACCAGATTTATCCATTTATTTACTTCTGGGGCTTCACGTGCAAACCAGCTGCGACTGATCAGGACCCTGGCCAATAGTAATATTCTTCCTAGTAGAATCTTTTGGGGTTTATGACTAGTTATTGTCGAGAGATCGTTCAGTAAAAACAATTGTGGCTCAAGAGGAATCTGTGTTTTTAGTTTATGAGTAAGGAACTTATTAATACCACTCGAGTATGCCCCGAGTTGTGGGCATGCCAAGATCATATGTCGGTAATCTGCACCAGCAGTATCACATCGAGGACAGTTGGAGGAATCTTTTATTCCACACTTGTTTAACCAAATAGGGGTAACATATAATCTACGATAAATGTTAAACTGTATTAAGACATGAATTAAGTTATGGGAAAGTACATCTAGATTAGTAAAAATACTCCCCCACCCTACACTTTTGGGAAAGTACGTCTGGATTAGTAAAAAATACTCCCCCACCCTACACTTTGTATATTTGGGCAGTCCCTCTCCCAGGCCTTTTGCCCTCGTGATTGTGTCTCAAAAAAACGTGACTTAATAATTTATATATATTTGAAATCTTCTTTCTTAAGGGTGTCTTCCCAAACCTATCATTTAAAGGGGAGGAATTATCTATTTCTAACAGTGATTTGTTATCCAAACTAAAAAGTGCCGAACGAAGCTGAAAATACCTAAACCATGACACATTCTCTACACTATGTGATAGTTCCACAAACGACTTAATTTCTCTGTTTTTAACAACCTGTGCCAGGAAGAGAATCCCATTCTTTTGCTAGAATTGATCCTTTGCTATACCATCTAATATCTGTAGGTGAGTATTGTGCCAAAGAGGCGTGAATGTGAGCGATCCCTTTACCCCCAACCATTCTCTAGTAACAGCCCATATTTTCATTAGTAATTTTATAGTTCCTTTATGCCCCCGGTCCCTATTAGTCAATAACCCAGATTCCAACAGCGTAAATATATTATTATGTGCAGAGCTTTTTACTAGGTTAAAAAGTGCTATTTTGCCATTCACTGCACGTCCATAAGTGCACCCACAATGAAGTAGCCTTTAAAGCATGTGAGGTTTAGACCCCCATGGTCCAAGGGCTTATAAAGGTATTCCAATTTGAGTCTTACCCAGATCAAATCATTTATTATTCTTCCTATTAGTTTGAAATATTTATCCTCTATCCAGATAGAGGAATAGGGGGTAGAATTACCATTTTAACCAGTGAAACGCTGTCCGCTCTGGATAAGGGAAGCGAGAAGCGTGCAGACCTCCCTCATTGATCCAGTAGAGCGCTCTATGAGTGCTCTGCTGGATCATTAAGGAAACAATCAGGGACATAAATGCCTTAGTGTGTCATGGTCATCTAAGCACATGATGGCAGTATTTATGCTACAAACTAACACAGGACAACACTAAGGCATATATATTAGATATGCGCCTTTAATAATAATATTATACTTTCAACGATAGCAAACAATAATTAGTGTATGCTTATGAAGTTATTGGATAAAATTCTTTATTATTGTATATTAAATTGATTCCTATACAATTTAATACAATCCAACAAACATAATGCGTACAGTGCCTTGAAAATATATTCATACAACTTGAATTTTTCCACATTTTTTCATGTTACACCCACAAACTGAATTGCACTTTTTTGGGATTCAATGTGATAGACCAACACAAAGTAGCAAGTGTGTGTGAAGTGAAAAGAAAATGATACATGATTATCAACATTTTTAATAAATAAAAATCTGAAATGTGTGGAGTTCATTTGCCCCCCTGAGGCAGTACTTTTCAGGATCAACTTTTGCTGCAATTACAGCTGCAAGTCTTTTGGTGTGTTTCTCTACCAGCTTTGCACATCTAGAGGCTAACATTTTTGCCCATCCCTCTTGCAAAATAGCTCAAGGTCAGTCACATTGGATGGAGAGCTTCTGTGAACAGCAATTTTCAAGTCTTGCCACAGATTCTCGATGGGGTTTAGGTCTGGACTTTGAGCCATTCTAACACATGAATATGTTTTGATCTAAACCATTCCATTGTAGCTCTGGCTGTATGTTTAAGGTTCTTGTCCTGCTGGAAGGTGAACCTCCGCCCCAGTGTCAAGTCTTTTTCAGCCTCTACCAGGTTTTCCTTCAGGATTTCCCTGTATTTCGCTCCATCCATCTTCCCATCAACTTTGACCAGCTTCCCTGTCATTGCTGAAGAAAAGCATCGTTTCACATTGAGGAAGATGTATTCAGTGTGATGTTAGTTTTCTGCCACACATAGCATTTTGCATTTAGGACAAAAAGTTTACCTTTGGTCTCTTCTTAATTCAATTTATATCGTGGCTCACCCGTATCTGCCAATATGGTAAAGGTGCACTATTTTTTGAATGAATCACCTATTCATCCGATGTGGAAGCATATGAAAATATAAATAAAAAATATGCACTCACCAGCTGGTATGTCTATAGTAGATAGTTTATATTTAAGATATGGAATATATATAAAACATACAGGTTTAAAATCCTATTAAACAATACAACAATATAAAATTTTATAAAATTATACTGAGGTCCGGGATCCGCTTACATAGACAAATTCATAAATGAATGATCATAGGTTCAAATCATGCAAGAATTAATATAATGTGTTCTGATTTTAAATTGATAATGTCCTGTGCCTGTAAAGTAAGAATGTTCTGTGAACAAGTGCAATTTTCCAGTGAAAAAGTCCTCCTATAAAAGGAAACAACCTTGTGATAATGGCTTGTAATTTATAAAGGATTCAACCTTGTGATAGAAACTCATATAGTTTGATATCTTGCAATAATTTGAATCGATTTTTGCATATGAACTGTGTCCAGTACTGTTGCTATAGTGATGTATATCCTCCAAATGCACCAGTATACAGAGTCCGCACTCGTAGTGAAGCAAGGTAAAGTTAGTATGTAACTAGAGGTCGGGTTTGATAATTGGGGCGTCCCCCTCTTCCTCAACCCTCTTACCTTGTCTTCAGAGTGTGAAGTTACCGTTCCAGCGCTTGCTGAGTTCTTTTTTATCTTTTATTCGATACTCTGTATATGCTTTTTCGTCTCTCTCTGGTTTCAGCGTTCCACGTGGTGGTTAGGTTTCGCTTTCCAGGAAGCACTCAGCTGGGATCGCGGAGTCTCGCGATAGCTTTTAGCTGGTTTCTATTTCGCTCGCATCCAAATCAGCGCATAGATTTTCTTGTGACCGATAGTCACTTCAAATGCTGTTCGGGTTTAGGTGGGTAGTTTGTCGCTCTCAGGACCAGCCAGACGCGTTTCGAGGGGTCACCCTCTTCCTCAGTGGCTATAATGCGAGTGTTACTACCCCCTTCCTTAACCCCTTCACGTCTGCAATCTGTATATATACGTGATAGCTGCACATACCCCGTGCAGCTACCACGTATATAAACGTTCTGGCAGCTCTTTAATCCAAGCGCTGCAAAGCGCTTGGATTAAAGCTTCTGCCCCTGCCCTGTATGCTGTCACGGACAGCATACAGTGCAGTAATGCCGGCAAGGGACCAATCAGAGTGGCCCCTTGCCGGCAATCGATCCGATTGGTTAGTCTGTGCAGACTAACCAATCGGATCGCGGCAGTGTTAAAATGCCGGTTTCAGGTTCTGATCTGCGCTCTGCAGATCAGAGTCTGAAAGCAGATAGTGTAACTCATGCCCCCCGATCTGTGCCCCTCCAAGCACTTAGTGCAGATCTGTGCCCCCCCATCTGTGCCCCTCTGATCTGTGCCCATCTCCTGCACTGATGCGGTCCGCCGCCTCCCCGCCCCCTGCATTAATTTTCAAGCCGCCCCTCCTGCCCCAGCCTCCCTCGATATTATGGGCAGCCTCCCGGAACCCCCCTCTTTCCAGCGCTGCCCCCCCCCCGATCCCCCTGCTGTGTGCGATGGCGGCGGCTCAATTACTGAGCCGCCGCCATCAGCAGAGAGTGTCAGCTCTATGCTGACACTCTCCTGTAACCCCTATAGATGCCGCGGTTGCGGCATCCATGGGGTTAACAGAGGGAGGGATCTCCCTCTCTCCACCATCGGGGCTGCAGCGCTGTGATTGCAGCACCCGATGGTTGCCATGGCAACCGGATGCTTTGCACAAGCGTCTGGTTGCCATGGCAAAGGCGTCCAGTGCTGCCACCTACAGGCAATCTGGAAGTACTATACTTTGCAATGCAAGAGCATTGCAAAGTATAGTACAACTATCAGCCCCACTGGATCTTCAAGATCCAAGAGGGAGCTGATAAAAAAAAAGTGAAAATAATAAAAGTAAAAATAAATAAATAAATAAAAATGTAAATTAGAAAAAAGAAATTGCCTTTTCCTATAAAAAAATGAAAAAATTAAATAAAATACACATATTAGGTGTCGCCGCGTCCGTAACGACCATCTCTATAAATATATCACATGATAGACCCCGTCCGATAAACACCATAAAATTAAAATTAAAAAAACTGTGCCAAAAAAGCTATTTTTGTCACCTTACATCACAAAAAGTGCAACAGCAAGCGATCAAAAAGGCGTATGACCCCCAAAATAGTACCAATCAAACCGTCACCTCGTCCCGCAAAAAATTGTACCCTATTTAAGACAATCGCCCAAAAAATAAAAAAGCTATGGCTCTCAGACTATAGAGACACTAAAACATCATTTTTTGGGTTTCAAAAATGCTATTATTGTGTAAAACTTAAATAAATAAGAAAAAGTATACATATTAGGTATTGCCACGTCCGTAACGATCTTCTCTATAAAACTATCACATGACCTAACTCCTCAGATGAACGCTGTAAAAATAAATAAATGAAAACTGTTCCAAAACAGCCAATTTTTGGGTCACCTTGCCACATAAAGTGTAATAATGAATGATCAAAAATTCCTATGTACCCAAAAATGGTACCAATAAAAACCTCAACACTTTCTGCAAAAAACGAGCCCCTGCACAAGACGATCGGCACAAAAATAAAAAACATATGGCGTTCAGAAAACCAATCCAGCACAATTTACCTTCCAAAAACCATATGGCATTCCTTTCCTTCTGCGCCCTGCCGTGTGCCCGTACAGCAGTTTACGACCACATGTGGGGTGTTTATGTAAACCGCGGAATCAGGGTAATAAATTATGAGTTTTGTTTGGCTGTTAACTCTCAATGTGTTAAAGAAAAAAAATATATAAAATGGAAAATCTGCCAAAAATGTGAAATTTTGAAATTTCATCTCCATTTTCCTTTAATTCTTGTGGAACGCCTAAAGGGTTAACAAAGTTTTTAAAATCAGTTTTGAGTAACTTGAGGGGTGTAGTTTCTACAATGGGGTCATTTATGGGGGTTTACACTATGTAAGCCCCACAAAGTGACTTCAGACCTGAACTGGTCCTTTAAAAAGTGGGTTTTGGAAATTTTCATAAAAATTGTAAGAATTGCTTCTAAACTTCTAAGCCTTCTAACGTCCTAAAAAAATAAAATGACATTTCCAAAATGATGCCAACATAAAGTAGACATATGGGGAATGTTAAGTAATAAATATTTTATTAGGTATCACTTTCTGTTTTAGAGGCAGAGAAATTGAAATTTGGAAAATTGTGAATTTTTCCACATTTTTGGTAAATTTGGGATTTTTTCCTAAATAAAGGTGAAATATATTGACTCAAATATATGACTATCATAAAGTACAATGTGTCACGAGAAAACAATCTCAGAATGGCATGGATAAGTAAAAGTGTTCCAAAGCTATTACCACATAAAGTGACGCATGTCAGATTTGAAAATTTTGACCTGGACATTGGGGCATCAATGACCCTTGGTCATGAAAGGGTTAAATACTCTTGTTTCCATAAATCCCACCAAAAACCCGGCATGGATCTGTATTTTTGCAATGCGGCTTCTTGTGACCTCAGTGAATCCTATCAGCATAACTAAATAGTTCTATATATAAGTTTTTATTACACATAACACATATTAATAAAAGTATTAAGATCAATTGGCTTAAAAACGCCAGACTGGAAACATCATCCTCTGCTTATACATAAATATGGAAATGTAGCTAAAAAACGCATCCAACTTAAAAAACGCATATGCGTTTTGGATGCGTTTTTTATAGATTCCATTTTCCCTTGTCCTTCTTAACTGTCCCTTGTAAATTATTCATTTAAAATAACGGAATTCATCAAATTGTTCACATTTTTTTTTTGCATTTTTTTGTTCACATTTTTTTTTGCTGTTTATTCTCCCTCAGGGGTCCCCCGGATCTTTTCAATATTCTAGAGTCGTATAGGAAGAGGGAGCCAAACTCGGAGGGGAGATCCTGGTGCTGATTACCAGCCAACTCAGGATGTCCCATCAGAGGATGGCACCCATCTCCATTGTCTACAAGAAACCGAATATTTCAAAGTCAGAGTTCAACCCCTGTGGGATAAGTGTCTCAAAATCAAAAATTCGTCTTGATTCCTGCCTTGACATCCTGGAGATATGGTCTCCCCCTCTCCAGTGTACCTCTATTTTTTCGAAGGCTGCGAAGACCATACCCTCAGGATTTTTATTGTGACATTCTTTATAGTGCAGTGAAAGAGAGTGCTTTTCATAACCATTTCTGATATTAGTGATATGTTCTGACAGTCTTTTCTTTAAAGAACGTTTTGTTCTCCCAATGTATTGTTTCTTACATTGGCATTCTTTCATATAAAGAATGTTGGTTGAGCTACAGGTCAAAAACTCCTTAATTTTCCATATAAAGGAGTTCACCCTTGATTGAACTTGAGTGGTCTTTTTGGGGAACGATGTTAATTTGCATATTCCGCATTTCCCACATTTGTAAAAACCACTCAAGTTCAACCAGCTCTGCATAGACATCATATTCTTTTTCTCCCTATTTTTAATCGTTGGTGCCACCTTTAACCCCTTAAGGACACAGGGCGTACAGGTACGCCCTTGTGCCCTGGTACTTAAGGACACAGGGCGTACATGTACGCCCTGTGCATTTTCGATCACTGCCGTGCGGCTGGCAGTGATCGGAACCCGGCGCCTGCTCAAATCATTGAGCAGGCACCTAGGCTAAATGCGCGGGGGGGTCCCGTGACCCCCCCATGTCGGCGATCGCGGCAAACCGCAGGTCAATTCAGACCTGCGGTTTGCTGCGATTTCTGCAGTTTCTGATCCCCGCGGTCCCTGACCGCGGGGATCAGAAACTTTAGGATTAAAAATTGTTTCCTGTATCCCTCCCCCCTGCACCCCTGAGTTGTTCGAGCACGGTGGGAGGTGCAGGGGGAGGGTTGCGGGCGGTGCGGGAGGCGGGCGGTGCGGTAGGCGGGATCGCGATCCCCCGCCCGCCTCCCATTGCGTAATCGTTGGCGTCTAGTGGGTATACCAGGGTGCCAGCACATTGCTGGCACCCTGGTATAAACGGCTGACATCGGTGATGCGATGTCAGCCGTTTAACCCTTTCCATACAGCGGTCCGTACGGACCGCTGTATGGAAACGGTTAACAGTAAGAGGGAGCTCCCTCCCTCTCCGATCGGGGGGCTGCTGTGCCTTTGCAGTCCCCCGAATGGAGAGGGAGAGAGCTTCCAGGCAGCCCCCCCAAGCCCCGTCCTTACCCTTCCCCGTCTGCGCAGTTCTGGCCACTACTGAGCAGACGGGGAAGGTTCCCATGGCAACAGGACGCCTTCTCAGGCGTCCTGCTGTCCATGGTGCTGAACAGATCTGTGCTGAAAGCATAGATCTGTTCAGTGTAAGTAAAATACAGTGCAGTACTATATATATTGTACTGTACTGTATTATGCAGACATCAGACCCACTGGATCTTCAAGAACCAAGTGGGTCTGGGTCAAAAAAAAAGTGAAAAAAGTGAAAAATAAAGTAAAAATCAAAAAACACATTTATCACTGATTAAAAATGAAAAAAATAAAATTCCCTACACATGTTTGGTATCGCCGCGTCCGTAACGACCTGATCTATAAAACGGTAATGTTACTTTACCCGAACGGTGAACGCCATAAAAATAAAAAATTAAAAACTATGATGAAATTGGAATTTTGCCCACCTTACTTCCCAAAAAAGGTAATAAAAGTGATCAAAAAAGTCGCATCTACGCCAAAATTGTAACAATCAAACCGTTATCTCATCCCGCAAAAATCATACCCTACCCATGATAATCGCCCAAAAACTGAAAAAGTTATGGCTCTTAGACTATGGAAACACTAAAACATGATTTCTTTTGTTTCAAAAATGAAATCATTGTATAAAACTTACATAAATAAAAAAAAAGTATACATATTAGGTATCGCCGCGTCCGTATTGACCGGCTCTATAAAAATATCACATGACCTAACCCCTCAGATGACCACCGTAAAAAAATAAAAATAAAAACGGTGTAAAAAAAGCCATTTTTTGTCATCTTCCGTCACAAAAAGTGTAATAGCAAGCAATCAAAAAGTCATGTGCACCCCAAAATAGTGCCAATCAAACCGTCATCTCATCCCACAAAAAATGAGACCCTGCATAAGATAATCGCCCAAAAATTTAAAAAACTATGGCTCTTAGACTATGGAGACACTAAAACATTTTTTTTGTTTTAAAAATGAAATAATTGTGTAAAACGTACATAAAAAAAAAAAATTGGATACATATTGGGTATCACCGCGTCCGTGACAACCTGCTCTATAAAATTACCACATGATCTAACCTGTCAGATGAATGGTGTAAATAACAAAAAAAAAAACGGTGCCAAAAAAGCAATTTCTTGTTACCTTGCCGCACAAAAAGTGTAATATAGAGCAACCAAAAATCACATGTACCCTAAACTTGTACCAACAAAACTGCCACCTTATCCCGTAGTTTCTAAAATGGGGTCACTTTTTTGGAGTTTCTACTCTGGGGGTGCATCAGGGGGCTTCAAATGGGACATGGTGTCAAAAAAAACAGTCCAGCAAAATCTGCCTTCCAAAAACCGTATGGCATTCCTTTCCTTCTGCGCCCTGCCGTGTGACCGTACAGCGGTTTACGACCACATATGGGGTGTTTCTGTAAACTACAGAATTAGGGCCATGAATAATGAGTTTTGTTTGGCTGTTAACCCTTGCTTTGTAACTGGAAAAAAAAATATTAAAATGGAAAATCTGCCAAAAAAGTGAAATTTTGAAATTGTATCTCTATTTTCCATTAAATCTTGTGCAACACCTAAAGGGTTAACAAAGTTTGTAAAATCAGTTTTGTATACCTTGAGGGGTGTAGTTTCTTAGATGGGGTCACTTTTTTGGAGTTTCTACTCTAGGGGTGCATCAGGGGGCTTCAAATGGGACATGGTGTCAAAAAAACCAGTCCAGCAAAATCTGCCTTCCAAAAACCGTATGGCATTCCTTTCCTTCTGCGCCCTGCCGTGTGACCGTACAGCGGTTTACGACCACATATGGGGTGTTTCTGTAAACTACAGAATTAGGGCCATGAATAATGAGTTTTGTTTGGCTGTTAACCCTTGCTTTGTAACTGGAAAAAAAAATATTAAAATGGAAAATCTGCCAAAAAAGTGAAATTTTGAAATTGTATCTCTATTTTCCATTAAATCTTGTGCAACACCTAAAGGGTTAACAAAGTTTGTAAAATCAGTTTTGTATACCTTGAGGGGTGTAGTTTCTTAGATGGGGTCACTTTTTTGGAGTTTCTACTCTAGGGGTGCATCAGGGGGCTTCAAATGGGACATGGTGTCAAAAAAACCAGTCCAGCAAAATCTGCCTTCCAAAAACCGTATGGCATTCCTTTCCTTCTGCGCCCTGCCGTGTGACCGTACAGCGGTTTACGACCACATATGGGGTGTTTCTGTAAACTACAGAATTAGGGCCATGAATAATGAGTTTTGTTTGGCTGTTAACCCTTGCTTTGTAACTGGAAAAAAAAATATTAAAATGGAAAATCTGCCAAAAAAGTGAAATTTTGAAATTGTATCTCTATTTTCCATTAAATCTTGTGCAACACCTAAAGGGTTAACAAAGTTTGTAAAATCAGTTTTGTATACCTTGAGGGGTGTAGTTTCTTAGATGGGGTCACTTTTTTGGAGTTTCTACTCTAGGGGTGCATCAGGGGGGCTTCAAATGGGACATGGTGTCAAAAAAACTGTCCAGCAAAACATGCCTTCCAAAAACCAAACGGCGCACCTTTCACTCTACGCCCCGCTGTGTGGCCGTACAGTAGTTTACGGCCACATATGGCGTGTTTCTGTAAACGGCAGAGTCAGGGCAATAAAGATACAGTCTTGTTTGGCTGTTAACCCTTGCTTTGTTAGTGGAAAAAATGGGTTAAAATGGAAATCTAGGCAAAAAAATGAAATTCTCAAATTTCATCCCCATTTGCCAATAACTCTTGTGCAACACCTAAAGGGTTAACAAAGTTTGTAAAATCAGTTTTGAATACCTTGAGGGGTGTGGTTTCTTAGATGGGGTCACTTTTATGGAGTTTCTACTCTAGGGGTGCATCAGGGGGCTTCAAATGGGACATGGTGTCAAAAAACCAGTCCAGCAAAACCTGCCTTCCAAAAACCAAACGGCGCACCTTTCACTCTACGCCCCGCTGTGTGGCCGTACAGTAGTTTACGGCCACATATGGCGTGTTTCTGTAAACGGCAGAGTCAGGGCAATAAAGATACAGTCTTGTTTGGCTGTTAACCCTTGCTTTGTTAGTGGAAAAAATTGGTTAAAATGGAAAATTAGGCAATAAAATGAAATTCTCAAATTTCATCCCCATTTGCCAATAACTCTTGTGCAACACCTAAAGGGTTAACGACGTATGTAAAATCAGTTTTGAATACCTTGAGGGGTGTAGTTTATAGAATGGGGTCATTTTTGGGTGGTTTCTATTATGTAAGCCTCGCAAAGTGACTTCAGAGCTGTAGTGGTCCCTAAAAATTGGGTTTTTGTAAATTTCTGAAAAATTTCAAGATTTGCTTCTAAACTTCTAAGCCTTGTAACATCCCCAAAAAATAAAATATCATTCCCAAAATGCTGCAAACATGAAGTAGACATATGGGGAATGTAAAGTCATCACAATTTTTAAGGGTATTACTATGTATTACAGAAGTAGAGAAACTGAAACTTTGAAATTTGCTAATTTTTCCCAATTTTTGGTAAATTTGACATTTTTTTATGCAAAAAAAAATATTTTTTTTAACTTTATTTCACCAGTGTCATGAAGTACAATATGTGACGAAAAAACAATCTCAGAATGGCCTGGATAAGTCAAAGCGTTTTAAAGTTATCATCACTTAAAGTGACACTGGTCAGATTTTCAAAAAATGGCCTGGTCCTAAGGTGTAAAAAGGCTGTGTCCCTAAGGGGTTAAAGAGAGATTTTGGGCCCTTGTATATGTTATTTGAGGACCATTACTGATTA
The DNA here is from genome assembly GCF_014858855.1 of Bufo gargarizans. Classification (NCBI taxonomy): domain Eukaryota; kingdom Metazoa; phylum Chordata; class Amphibia; order Anura; family Bufonidae; genus Bufo; species Bufo gargarizans. Next base: position 386,376,157 of record NC_058082.1, on the reverse strand, counting down.
AAGGGCCTATTAGTCTATCTTTCAACAAATGATGCCAATGTTTCCTCACAATTGTTTCAATTTGTTTATGTTGTTTATTGAAGGGTAATATTATTCTGAATTGATCTAATTCTCCTCCTTCTTTTATGGTTTCTTTTTCTCTAAAGAAAGTTTCCCTTTGCATGTTCCTAACATTTGTGAATGCTTTGTCCAATACCTTACTGGGGTAATTTTTCTCCAAAAAACATTCTTTCATAGTTTTCGCTTCCTTTTCAAAATCAGCCTCATCTGTACAATTTCTTTTTATCCGCTTAAATTGTCCCTTCGGGACTTCAAGCAACCATCTTGGTAGATGGCAGCTTGAAAACAAGATATAGCTGTTGCGGGAAACTTCTTTTTGGTATGTACTGCAGATTAATTGTTTGTTATGTACTCTAATTAGTAAATCTAAAAATTCTATTTTCTCTACACTTATGTTGGCAGAAAATTTAAGGTTATATGGGTTAATATCTATATTTCCAAGAAATATATCTAGGTCATCTCTCGTACCTCTCCAGATAAACAGAATATCGTCAATGAACCTACGCCATAGTACCAGGTCTGCCCCCAGCATGGGCAAGATCTTTTCATATTCCCATTGTGCCATAAATAAATTAGCATAGCTGGGGGCAAACCTGGTACCCATGGCGGTTCCCTTCGTCTGGAGATAATAGTCCATATTATGGGAAAAATAATTATGGGTCAAAATAAATTTGACCCCCTCCGCTAAAAAATCTATTTGCTTCTCCTGGAGATCGCTATGTATCTTTAATTGATTCCTTAGTGCTTGTATTCCCTGATTATGGTTGATAACTGTGTAGAGGGAACTAACATCTAAGGTCCCCAATATCCAATTTGTTTCATAATGTAGTCCCTCTACTACTTTAATAATCTGGGTCGTATCTCTGATATATGCAAAATTCTTTTTTACACTTGGTTGTAGAATTTTGTCGATATATTCTGACAAATTGGAAGTTAGTGAACCTATGCCAGAGATGATTGGTCTCCCTGGGGGATTAATTTGATCTTTGTGTACTTTTGGGAGACAATAGAATATTGGCAATCTATTATTGCTAGTACTAATGAATTTAAATTCTTGTTCATTCAAAATTCCCTTTTCCCAACCATCTCTGGCATAGTTCATCAATTCATCCTTATATTCATTTATGGGATCTCTCATCAGTCTGGAATATGTACCAGTGTCCGACAGCTGTCTAAGACATTCTGCTTCATATTTTTGTGTTTCCAGAATGACAATAGCTCCTCCCTTATCAGCAGGCCGTATAGTGATATTTTCAATCTTTTGTAATTGTTTTAAGGCCTGTATTTCTTGGGTTGTTATATTATTTCCTATCCTTCCATTTGTTTTTAATTTTCTTATATCATTTTCTACAGATTTTTTGAAAGCTGCCATCTCATGGCCAATTTGTTGTCTTGGATACATCTTACTTTTTAGTTTCAAGCTAGTATGCTGGAAGCTATCTTTCTCCACGGAGTTCATAATTACAGGGTTCTTCATATAATACTTTTTTAAGCACAATTTTCTAACAAATTTTTCTATTCCAATATAGATGTCGAATTTATTGGCTTGTGCTGTAGGGGCAAATTTTAGTCCTTTATTCAACAGCTGGATCTGTGTTGAAGTAAGTATTGTTTGGCTAAGATTAATAATGGAATCTCTTTCTTTCTGGAGTTTTATTATCTGTGATTCCTTCTTCCCCTTTCTCTTTCCCCTCCTTGTCCCCTTTGATCGTGATACTGTTGGTAACGATTTGGGGTATATATTGCTTTCCGTCCCTGATAATCCCCCTCCCTGAAGTTGTATTGTATTTGCTGTTGGTTTCTGTGTCTCAGGTTGTACTGATGACCCATTTCTTGATAATGGTCTATTTTTTGGGGGGATTTCACTCGTTCTGGTGTTGTATGTCTCTTTTGATGTATTTTCGTTTTGTGGTGTGGAGGAGTCCCATCTAAAAAATGGTTATTCACAATTGGTTCATATCTATTTCTAACCGGGATTTCATATTCTATATGTTGTCTCGTATCTCTATTCTGTTCTTCACTACTCCCTATGTTAGTATCTAAATTTTCTACTGGTGTATGGTTTCCATTATCTCTTCTAATGGTATTTTTTAATTTTTTACTCTTTTTAGTAATTATCTCCTGTTCTATTGTTCCTAAATTTTTGCAAATTCTATGTTGCCAATTTATTGTTTCCTCATTCTGAGGAAATTGCTGTATAATTTCTTTAATTTTTAGGATCTGTTGTGAGGTCTCTTCTAGAATTTGGTTCCTCCTTTTAATTACTAATTCCACCAATGCTATAGATTGTTTTGCCAAAAGGTCATCCCATTCTTCCTTAAAGGAATTGGTTAATAAGTCCATGGCTGGATTTTTAGAGAGCTGTAACCCCTTGGGTATAATCCCCATTTCTAGATGTTTTCCTAGGGATTTGATCTCCCATTTTTGTTTTAGTTGTCTAATTAATAAGGTTTCTAGCTCTCTAAAAGATTCCGTGATAGATTTCTCCATAAGTCCATTTGTATTCGATATATTACCCTGCTCAAAGACAAATGTTTCCAATCTGACATTCTGAGTCTCTATAAACTGCCATATGTCCATATTGGTAGACATTGGGGAGCTCACCGATATATAGGTGAAAAACAGTAACAAAATAATTCAATTTATATCGTGGCTCACCCGTATCTGCCAATATGGTAAAGGTGCACTATTTTTTGGATGAATCACCTATTCATCCGATGTGGAAGCATATGAAAATATAAATAAAAAATATGCACTCACCAGCTGGTATGTCTATAGTAGATAGTTTATATTTAAGATATGGAATATATATAAAACATACAGGTTTAAAATCCTATTAAACAATACAACAATATAAAATTTTATAAAATTATACTGAGGTCCGGGATCCGCTTACATAGACAAATTCATAAATGAATGATCATAGGTTCAAATCATGCAAGAATTAATATAATGTGTTCTGATTTTAAATTGATAATGTCCTGTGCCTGTAAAGTAAGAATGTTCTGTGAACAAGTGCAATTTTCCAGTGAAAAAGTCCTCCTATAAAAGGAAACAACCTTGTGATAATGGCTTGAAATTTATAAAGGATTCAACCTTGTGATAGAAACTCATATAGTTTGATATCTTGCAATAATTTGAATCGATTTTTGCATATGAACTGTGTCCAGTACTGTTGCTATAGTGATGTATATCCTCCAAATGCACCAGTATACAGAGTCCGCACTCGTAGTGAAGCAAGGTAAAGTTAGTATGTAACTAGAGGTCGGGTTTGATAATTGGGGCGTCCCCCTCTTCCTCAACCCTCTTACCTTGTCTTCAGAGTGTGAAGTTACCGTTCCAGCGCTTGCTGAGTTCTTTTTTTATCTTTTATTCGATACTCTGTATATGCTTTTTCGTCTCTCTCTGGTTTCAGCGTTCCACGTGGTGGTTAGGTTTCGCTTTCCAGGAAGCACTCAGCTGGGATCGCGGAGTCTCGCGATAGCTTTTAGCTGGTTTCTATTTCGCTCGCATCCAAATCAGCGCATAGATTTTCTCGTGACCGATAGTCACTTCAAATGCTGTTCGGGTTTAGGTGGGTAGTTTGTCGCTCTCAGGACCAGCCAGACGCGTTTCGAGGGGTCACCCTCTTCCTCAGTGGCTATAATGCGAGTGTTACTACCCCCTTCCTTAAATACTCTTGTTTCCATAAATCCCACCAAAAACCCGGCATGGATCTGTATTTTTGCAATGCGGCTTCTTGTGACCTCAGTGAATCCTATCAGCATAACTAAATAGTTCTATATATAAGTTTTTATTACACATAACACATATTAATAAAAGTATTAAGATCAATTGGCTTAAAAACGCCAGACTGGAAACATCATCCTCTGCTTATACATAAATATGGAAATGTAGCTAAAAAACGCATCCAACTTAAAAAACGCATATGCGTTTTTAATGCGTTTTGGATGCGTTTTTTATAGATTCCATTTTCCCTTGTCCTTCTTAACTGTCCCTTGTAAATTATTCATTTAAAATAACGGAATTCATCAAATTGTTCACATTTTTTTTTTTTTGCATTTTTTTGTTCACATTTTTTTTGCTGTTTATTCTCCCTCAGGGGTCCCCCGGATCTTTTCAATATTCCCTCTTCCTATACGACTCTGGAATATTGAAAAGATCCGGGGGACCCCTGAGGGAGAATAAACAGCAAAAAAAATGTGAACAAAAAAATGCAAAAAAAAAATGTGAACAATTTGATGAATTCCGTTATTTTAAATGAATAATTTACAAGGGACAGTTAAGAAGGACAAGGGAAAATGGAATCTATAAAAAACGCATCCAAAACGCATTAAAAACGCATATGCGTTTTTTAAGTTGGATGCGTTTTTTAGCTACATTTCCATATTTATGTATAAGCAGAGGATGATGTTTCCAGTCTGGCGTTTTTAAGCCAATTGATCTTAATACTTTTATTAATATGTGTTATGTGTAATAAAAACTTATATATAGAACTATTTAGTTATGCTGATAGGATTCACTGAGGTCACAAGAAGCCGCATTGCAAAAATACAGATCCATGCCGGGTTTTTGGTGGGATTTATGGAAACAAGAGTATTTAAGGAAGGGGGTAGTAACACTCGCATTATAGCCACTGAGGAAGAGGGTGACCCCTCGAAACGCGTCTGGCTGGTCCTGAGAGCGACAAACTACCCACCTAAACCCGAACAGCATTTGAAGTGACTATCGGTCACGAGAAAATCTATGCGCTGATTTGGATGCGAGCGAAATAGAAACCAGCTAAAAGCTATCGCGAGACTCCGCGATCCCAGCTGAGTGCTTCCTGGAAAGCGAAACCTAACCACCACGTGGAACGCTGAAACCAGAGAGAGCCGAAAAAGCATATACAGAGTATCGAATAAAAGATAAAAAAAGAACTCAGCAAGCGCTGGAACGGTAACTTCACACTCTGAAGACAAGGTAAGAGGGTTGAGGAAGAGGGGGACGCCCCAATTATCAAACCCGACCTCTAGTTACATACTAACTTTACCTTGCTTCACTACGAGTGCGGACTCTGTATACTGGTGCATTTGGAGGATATACATCACTATAGCAACAGTACTGGACACAGTTCATATGCAAAAATCGATTCAAATTATTGCAAGATATCAAACTATATGAGTTTCTATCACAAGGTTGAATCCTTTATAAATTACAAGCCATTATCACAAGGTTGTTTCCTTTTATAGGAGGACTTTTTCACTGGAAAATTGCACTTGTTCACAGAACATTCTTACTTTACAGGCACAGGACATTATCAATTTAAAATCAGAACACATTATATTAATTCTTGCATGATTTGAACCTATGATCATTCATTTATGAATTTGTCTATGTAAGCGGATCCCGGACCTCAGTATAATTTTATAAAATTTTATATTGTTGTATTGTTTAATAGGATTTTAAACCTGTATGTTTTATATATATTCCATATCTTAAATATAAACTATCTACTATAGACATACCAGCTGGTGAGTGCATATTTTTTATTTATATTTTCATATGCTTCCACATCGGATGAATAGGTGATTCATCCAAAAAATAGTGCACCTTTACCATATTGGCAGATACGGGTGAGCCACGATATAAATTGAATTATTTTGTTACTGTTTTTCACCTATATATATCGGTGAGCTCCCCAATGTCTACCAATATGGACATATGGCAGTTTATAGAGACTCAGAATGTCAGAGTGGAAACATTTGTCTTTGAGCAGGGTAATATATCGAATACAAATGGACTTATGGAGAAATCTATCACGGAATCTTTTAGAGAGCTAGAAACCTTATTAATTAGACAACTAAAACAAAAATGGGAGATCAAATCCCTAGGAAAACATCTAGAAATGGGGATTATACCCAAGGGGTTACAGCTCTCTAAAAATCCAGCCATGGACTTATTAACCAATTCCTTTAAGGAAGAATGGGATGACCTTTTGGCAAAACAATCTATAGCATTGGTGGAATTAGTAATTAAAAGGAGGAACCAAATTCTAGAAGAGACCTCACAACAGATCCTAAAAATTAAAGAAATTATACAGCAATTTCCTCAGAATGAGGAAACAATAAATTGGCAACATAGAATTTGCAAAAATTTAGGAACAATAGAACAGGAGATAATTACTAAAAAGAGTAAAAAATTAAAAAATACCATTAGAAGAGATAATGGAAACCATACACCAGTAGAAAATTTAGATACTAACATAGGGAGTAGTGAAGAACAGAATAGAGATACGAGACAACATATAGAATATGAAATCCCGGTTAGAAATAGATATGAACCAATTGTGAATAACCATTTTTTAGATGGGACTCCTCCACACCACAAAACGAAAATACGTCAAAAGAGACATACAACACCAGAACGAGTGAAATCCCCCCAAAAAATAGACCATTATCAAGAAATGGGTCATCAGTACAACCTGAGACACAGAAACCAACAGCAAATACAATACAACTTCAGGGAGGGGGATTATCAGGGACGGAAAGCAATATATACCCCAAATCGTTACCAACAGTATCACGATCAAAGGGGACAAGGAGGGGAAAGAGAAAGGGGAAGAAGGAATCACAGATAATAAAACTCCAGAAAGAAAGAGATTCCATTATTAATCTTAGCCAAACAATACTTACTTCAACACAGATCCAGCTGTTGAATAAAGGACTAAAATTTGCCCCTACAGCACAAGCCAATAAATTCGACATCTATATTGGAATAGAAAAATTTGTTAGAAAATTGTGCTTAAAAAAGTATTATATGAAGAACCCTGTAATTATGAACTCCGTGGAGAAAGATAGCTTCCAGCATACTAGCTTGAAACTAAAAAGTAAGATGTATCCAAGACAACAAATTGGCCATGAGATGGCAGCTTTCAAAAAATCTGTAGAAAATGATATAAGAAAATTTAAAACAAATGGAAGGATAGGAAATAATATAACAACCCAAGAAATACAGGCCTTAAAACAATTACAAAAGATTGAAAATATCACTATACGGCCTGCTGATAAGGGAGGAGCTATTGTCATTCTGGAAACACAAAAATATGAAGCAGAATGTCTTAGACAGCTGTCGGACACTGGTACATATTCCAGACTGATGAGAGATCCCATAAATGAATATAAGGATGAATTGATGAACTATGCCAGAGATGGTTGGGAAAAGGGAATTTTGAATGAACAAGAATTTAAATTCATTAGTACTAGCAATAATAGATTGCCAATATTCTATTGTCTCCCAAAAGTACACAAAGATCAAATTAATCCCCCAGGGAGACCAATCATCTCTGGCATAGGTTCACTAACTTCCAATTTGTCAGAATATATCGACAAAATTCTACAACCAAGTGTAAAAAAGAATTTTGCATATATCAGAGTTACGACCCAGATTATTAAAGTAGTAGAGGGACTACATTATGAAACAAATTGGATATTGGGGACCTTAGATGTTAGTTCCCTCTACACAGTTATCAACCATAATCAGGGAATACAAGCACTAAGGAATCAATTAAAGATACATAGCGATCTCCAGGAGAAGCAAATAGATTTTTTAGCGGAGGGGGTCAAATTTATTTTGACCCATAATTATTTTTCCCATAATATGGACTATTATCTCCAGACGAAGGGAACCGCCATGGGTACCAGGTTTGCCCCCAGCTATGCTAATTTATTTATGGCACAATGGGAATATGAAAAGATCTTGCCCATGCTGGGGGCAGACCTGGTACTATGGCATAGGTTCATTGACGATATTCTGTTTATCTGGAGAGGTACGAGAGATGACCTAGATATATTTCTTGGAAATATAGATATTAACCCATATAACCTTAAATTTTCTGCCAACATAAGTGTAGAGAAAATAGAATTTTTAGATTTACTAATTAGAGTACATAACAAACAATTAATCTGCAGTACATACCAAAAAGAAGTTTCCCGCAACAGCTATATCTTGTTTTCAAGCTGCCATCTACCAAGATGGTTGCTTGAAGTCCCGAAGGGACAATTTAAGCGGATGAAAATAAATTGTACAGATGAGGCTGATTTTGAAAAGGAAGCGAAAACTATGAAAGAATGTTTTTGGAGAAAAATTACCCCAGTAAGGTATTGGACAAAGCACTCACAAATGTTAGGAACATGCAAAGGGAAACTTTCTTTAGAGAAAAAGAAACCATAAAAGAAGGAGGAGAATTAGATCAATTCAGAATAATATTACCCTTCAATAAACAACATAAACAAATTGAAACAATTGTGAGGAAACATTGGCATCATTTGTTGAAAGATAGACTAATAGGCCCTTTAATCAGTAATGGTCCTCAAATAACATATACAAGGGCCCAAAATCTCTCTTTAAAGGTGGCACCAACGATTAAAAATAGGGAGAAAAAGAATATGATGTCTATGCAGAGCTGGTTGAACTTGAGTGGTTTTTACAAATGTGGGAAATGCGGAATATGCAAATTAACATCGTTCCCCAAAAAGACCACTCAAGTTCAATCAAGGGTGAACTCCTTTATATGGAAAATTAAGGAGTTTTTGACCTGTAGCTCAACCAACATTCTTTATATGAAAGAATGCCAATGTAAGAAACAATACATTGGGAGAACAAAACGTTCTTTAAAGAAAAGACTGTCAGAACATATCACTAATATCAGAAATGGTTATGAAAAGCACTCTCTTTCACTGCACTATAAAGAATGTCACAATAAAAATCCTGAGGGTATGGTCTTCGCAGCCTTCGAAAAAATAGAGGTACACTGGAGAGGGGGAGACCATATCTCCAGGATGTCAAGGCAGGAATCAAGACGAATTTTTGATTTTGAGACACTTATCCCACAGGGGTTGAACTCTGACTTTGAAATATTCGGTTTCTTGTAGACAATGGAGATGGGTGCCATCCTCTGATGGGACATCCTGAGTTGGCTGGTAATCAGCACCAGGATCTCCCCTCCGAGTTTGGCTCCCTCTTCCTATACGACTCTGGAATATTGAAAAGATCCGGGGGACCCCTGAGGGAGAATAAACAGCAAAAAAAAATGTGAACAAAAAAATGCAAAAAAAAAAATGTGAACAATTTGATGAATTCCGTTATTTTAAATGAATAATTTACAAGGGACAGTTAAGAAGGACAAGGGAAAATGGAATCTATAAAAAACGCATCCAAAACGCATTAAAAACGCATATGCGTTTTTTAAGTTGGATGCGTTTTTTAGCTACATTTCCATATTTATGTATAAGCAGAGGATGATGTTTCCAGTCTGGCGTTTTTAAGCCAATTGATCTTAATACTTTTATTAATATGTGTTATGTGTAATAAAAACTTATATATAGAACTATTTAGTTATGCTGATAGGATTCACTGAGGTCACAAGAAGCCGCATTGCAAAAATACAGATCCATGCCGGGTTTTTGGTGGGATTTATGCAAACAAGAGTATTTAAGGAAGGAGGTAGTAACACTCGCATTATAGCCACTGAGGAAGAGGGTGACCCCTCGAAACGCGTCTGGCTGGTCCTGAGAGCGACAAACTACCCACCTAAACCCGAACAGCATTTGAAGTGACTATCGGTCACGAGAAAATCTATGCGCTGATTTGGATGCGAGCGAAATAGAAACCAGCTAAAAGCTATCGCGAGACTCCGCGATCCCAGCTGAGTGCTTCCTGGAAAGCGAAACCTAACCACCACGTGGAACGCTGAAACCAGAGAGAGCCGAAAAAGCATATACAGAGTATCGAATAAAAGATAAAAAAGAACTCAGCAAGCGCTGGAACGGTAACTTCACACTCTGAAGACAAGGTAAGAGGGTTGAGGAAGAGGGGGACGCCCCAATTATCAAACCCGACCTCTAGTTACATACTAACTTTACCTTGCTTCACTACGAGTGCGGACTCTGTATACTGGTGCATTTGGAGGATATACATCACTATAGCAACAGTACTGGACACAGTTCATATGCAAAAATCGATTCAAATTATTGCAAGATATCAAACTATATGAGTTTCTATCACAAGGTTGAATCCTTTATAAATTACAAGCCATTATCACAAGGTTGTTTCCTTTTATAGGAGGACTTTTTCACTGGAAAATTGCACTTGTTCACAGAACATTCTTACTTTACAGGCACAGGACATTATCAATTTAAAATCAGAACACATTATATTAATTCTTGCATGATTTGAACCTATGATCATTCATTTATGAATTTGTCTATGTAAGCGGATCCCGGACCTCAGTATAATTTTATAAAATTTTATATTGTTGTATTGTTTAATAGGATTTTAAACCTGTATGTTTTATATATATTCCATATCTTAAATATAAACTATCTACTATAGACATACCAGCTGGTGAGTGCATATTTTTTATTTATATTTTCATTTGGTCTCTTCTTGCCTCACTCCCATAAAGGCTAGATTTGTGAAGTACCCGACTAATAGTTGTCCAGTCGATAAATTATTCCGCCTGAGCTGTGGATCTCTGCAGCTCCTCCGAAGTGACTATGGGCCTCTTGGCTGCCTTTCTAATTAGTGCTCTCCTTGCCTGGGCTGTCAGTTCAGGTGGATGACCATGTAGGTTTGCAGTTGTGCCATACTCCTTTCATTTTGGCATGATTGATTGAACAGTGCTCCATGGGATGTTCAGCTTGGGATATTTTTTTTCTGGTATGTTCCTTGGATTTCATTATGCTGTTTATCACTAATGTTTACTAACAAACCACTGAGGCCTTCACAAAACAGCTGTAGTTATATTGAGACTAAATTACACACAGGTGAACTCTATTTACTATTTGGGTGGGTTTATTTAGGGGCATCAGGGTGCAGGAGGCCGAGTACAAATGCCTACCACACTTTTCAGATTTTTATTTATTAAAAATGTTGAAAACCAAGTATTATTTTCTTTTCCCTTCACACATACTTGCTACTTTGCATTGGGCTATCATGTAAAATCCCCCAAAAAATATATATTTAAATTTGTGCGTGAAATGTGGAAAAGTTCAAGGTGTATGAATACTTTTTAAAGGCACTGTAAATAGAACATGATGCAATCATATACATAATATAAAAAATAATAAAGTGCATAAAAATAATTTCTTGTATGTGCATGGCTGTTATGGACAGTGTGCACACATGTAGATAAAAAAAATAATAATCACAGGTCCCATTTGATCAAAGTTACTTCCTAGTGAGTAGTGTACAAATGTCCACCACTTGACATTTTACTACAGTTCATTAATCCAAAAGTTGCCAATGAATAACGTGTTTTCCAGATATTTAGTCATCTTATATATGATGACTGGCAATTTAAAAATAGTCTTAATAATACTTGGCATAAATATATATTTAAATTCAAACTTCTTGCGGTACCTATTTGAGGAGTGCACATATTGTATGTGGCAGATAACAAATGATAAAGAGCTTTGTGCTTCTTACCACTTCCTGTAGTGAAGGGCAACCTGTCTGTATAAACCTAATGTAATGTACACTGACGAGCAAAAGCGTAACCATGTTTTGAACTTTTTACTTTCACGGTTCATATCTCATCCACTACAGCTTCGAACGTGAGACTACCATAATTTTATAGACAATCATCTTGACTATCTCATACATAAATTGGACTTGCAACTGGTGGTGAAATAATCTTTTTCTTCTTGTATACTACAAATTGCAATGTGTTCTCTCATTCCCTAATAGCTCAGTGTGTTTTTAGGTTGATTCCACAAGCAGCCATGAAGAAGATTTCTCAAGAAAAGAGAAACAGCATCATCCAGCTGATCGATAGCGGTATATCGACCAAGAAAATTGCCAAACTGCATCATGTGAGTGCCATGGCAGTTGGAAGAATATGAAATGAAGTCCGTCCATCCATTCCAAAGTCAAGAGGTGGACATCCAGGCAAAATATTGGAGTCAACAAGTCTGCTCATCACAAGGTCTATCAGTTCTGGCACGACAAAACACGGCAGTAGAGGTGGATCGTATGCTTTGTAATAGTGAAATCACAGATGTCAATGCAAGCACCATGCGACGTACATTACCCAAGTCTGGTATGGTGGCCCGAAAAAAGGTGAAGAAGCCTCAACTTCAATATCCTCATAAGAAGTGTCAGGTAGAGTTTTCAAAAAAGTACAAACAGTGGACAGTAGCACAGAGTTGGAGCGATGAGATTAAAGTCAATACACTGGGCTCTGATGGGTGCAAATGGGTCTGGTAGAAACAAGGGAAAAAGGGGCTAACGGATCGTGAAATTAAAGGAACTGTCACGTTTGGTGGAGGAAGCCTGATGATATGGGGTTGTTTCACAGACAAAGGAGTTGGATACTTTACCAGGATCGATTGGTGGTCTCAGTGCTGAGCTATATGCGAGTATCCTACAAGACGAGTTAATTCGTACACTTGAGTACTATGGATATGAAAAGGACGACCTAGTGTTCCAGCAGGACAACGACCTGAAACATACATCGAGATTGGCGAAGAAATGGTTCTGGAAGTAGAGGTGCTGGATTGCCTTCCACAGTCCCCACACCTCAACCCAATCAAACTTGGGTAGAGTTGAACAAAAAGCTACATTTGTACCTAAGTGAGTCGACCAGTATGCACCAACATTGGGAACGTGTAGAAGAGACCTCAGAACAGATTTCTGTCAAGACATGCTTGAATCTGATTGAGAGTATGCCAAGAAGTATTCAGGCAGTGTTGAAATCCTAAAGGTGGATTTACAAAATACTAACAAAATAAAAAATACAGTTTAGAATTTTAGGAGCAAAACAGTAATGATGTAGTTACAGTACAAGAATAGTTGCAAGTCCAATTTATGCAATTTAGTCTATCTGTGTGTGCGTACATTGTCAGTAAGAGCCAAACAAGGGATTATTTTTATGTATTTTTATTATTTTTTATGTGTTGTTGATGGTTTGTATATGATCGCATCATGTTCTATTTGCCAATTCTGTTTGTTCGATTGTTTTTCTATAGTAATATGTTTAATTAGTATAGGAGGTCATAATAAAGACTGTTATCCTATATCTTCATAAGCATACACAAATTATTATTTTCTATGGCTGCCAGCGTGTGTTATCACAACTTAAGCGATTCTCATCTTCTTTGTGTGGTGCCAAATCAATTAGAAGTATAAGTATGCATATGCCATACTGCTTTCATAATGAGACCAGACACACAAGTTGGTTTCATGAAAAGATCTTCTCGTCCCCCTGAGCAAGAGCACTTTATTCAAGATACATCTACTTAAATAGCAGACATGACATCAGAAAAGGGGTGCTCCTTAAGAAAAGGTCATTGGCTCCTTGCCAAAATGCGTGTAGTTTGCCAACTTTATCCCTGAGTTTCATTGGCACATTTGAAAATTGCAACCTAACTCCCCCCTTTCCACCTACAATGACCTTAAGACAAATAAATGCACATGAGGCTCACACAGCTGGTTAGTTGCCATCTTGTGGACAGAAAAGAGTAATACAGTACATATATAGAGAGAGCACTGCTGCAGCCGCACACTTCCTCTGCCAGTCAGGGGAATGTCTGCTCCAGTAAGCAGGGCACCAGGAGAGCAGGGCAGGCCAGACAGGTGCTGGTAGTGGGAGACTCAATTATTAGGGATACAAATAGGGAGATCTGTCACAAAGACCAGGATCGTCAGACAGTGTGTTGTCTTCCTGGCGCTTGAGTTCGGCACATTGCAGATTGGGTTGACAGATTACTGGGAGGGGCTAGAGAAGATCCAGGGGTCATGGTCCATATCGGAACCATTGACAAAGTTAGAGGTAGGTGGAGCGTCCTTAAAAATGATTTTAGGGATTTAGGTCAAAAGCTTAGGACAAGGACCTGAAAGGTAATATTTTCCGAAATACTGCCTGTACCACGAGCTACACAAGAAAGGCAGCGGGAGATTAGGGAGGTTAACAAGTGGCTCAAGAGCTGGTGTAGGAAGGAGGGGTTTGGGTTCCTGGAGAACTGGGCTTACTTCTCTCTCGGCTACAGACTCTATCGTAGGCAGGTGCTCCACCTCAATGAGGAAGGGGCAGCTGTGTTGGGGGAGAAGATGGCTAGAAGGTTGGAGGAGTGTTTAAACTAGGGACTGTGGGATGGTAATTACATTATAGGAGGGGAAGATAGTGCATATAGAGACCTGGGGCAAGGTAATGGAACTGTGGTAGGAATGGAACGACGGACTAGAACAGTTCAGAAGGAAAGGTATAGAATAAAGAATATACATAAAATGTAATTTGTATAGTATGACATTTCCTGTATAATGCCAGAACCCTGAATAATAAAACTGGGGAACTGGAATTAGCGATGTGTGAGGAGGACTATGACATAGTGGGAATAACATGGCTGGCTGGATAATAGTTATGGGAAAAATTATATCCACGGCACACTCATATATTTTGCACAATAGGATGTATTTTATTTTGTCATTGTTTGCCAACACCAACTTTATAGTTCAGTCATCACATGAAATCAGGGCCAACGTAGAATATTGGTTCACAATAAAAAAAAAAAATAAAGAAACAATTTTTTTAAACATTATAATATTTCTGATAGCAATCACTATATATAGTATCAGTCATACGGTATAGAATCCATCTTTCAGGCGCTCAAGTGAATTAATAGATCAATACATACAGAACTTGATCAAGATTAGGGGCCAATCCATAACTTTGTAACCAGTAAAAGAAAATATCTAGCAACCTATCAAGTCTGTTTCAGAGACTCCATAAGTAGGGTATGGAATACAGCAAGGCTCTAAGCGTATAAATAACAACACAATTATAAGAGGGGCGTTGGGGAGATGACCGCAATCATGATCAAGTATCCAATACAAAGTTGGAAAAATCATGGTCAGAATATATAAACATACCTTATATTGAGAAAACAGTGCGCGCTCGTTGGTGGCATAGAGAGGACTGGCGGTGACACGCCAGTTATATCGTGTCTCCCTCGTGTATTCCAGCGTCTAACGTCACTAGTGTGCGCCTGGTTGTTTATGGAACGCAAGCCGCTCCATGGAGAAGCTGCGCATGCGTAGAGGATATATGCCTAGCGTCTACTATGCTGTGCAGTGCTCGTCTCTGTGCCAGCTTGAGCATAACGCCGATGCCCATATTCCCGCATACAGGAAGTGCTATTCAGGTCATACGGCAAAGTAGAAATAGAAATATATTACAATATAAGGTATGTTATGAAAGGATCAATCCTCAATATTCCCCTATCGATTATACAACAGATAACCAAGGAGCAGCATTGTGTATTCCATATAACCATTTTACACAAGTTTCATTGTATAGATCATAACTTACAATGTTATATTCATATATTAGTCACAGGGTTGGATATAGTCAAATTAGTACGAGTTATGACATTAATAATAAAGAAATTGAATCATACCTACACCTGTGAGTCAGCGTGTCAGGATAAAAATTCGAATGAAAATAAAGATTAGATACAAGAATATAAGAATGTAAATTTCATAATGGAGTGGTCTGATTTCACAGGCGGATATATAAACAGACAGACAATCTTTATAATCAGACAGACAATTTATATAGCATAATTATAGTAGCAAATCAAATTCTCGATTAAGCCCATGTGGTGATAGTGTTTTGAGCTCATAGATCCAGAAGGACTCCCTTCTTTGTAGTAGAGGCTTGCGATTACCCCCCCCCCCCCTTCTAGGCATAGGGACATGATCTATGACTTGAAATTTCAACTGGCGGATCCTATGTTGCATCTGAAGAAAATTATATGGTATTGGGAGTTCTACTTTTTTACATCTAATATCGGACTTGCTTACAAATCCGATCACGAATGCATTGTGAGGTTTCACCTATGTAAGCCAAGCCGCAGGGACATTTAATCATATAAACTACATAAGATGATGTACAGGCCCCTAATATTATATATTTTCCCTGAATGGGGGTGTGTAAAAGTGTTGCCTTTTTTAACATGAGTACATTGGGCACAATTCAAACACGGAAATGTGCCATTTTTGAGAGGAGCTAATGTAGTCTGAATAAATCTAGGTTTATATGAGCCTATATCGGCATGTACTAGGGAATCCCTCAAATTTTGTGGTCGTTTATAACACATTCTCATAGGATGTGAAAATTCAGGAATATCGGGATAACATTTATTCAGTAGGGTCCAGTGTTTCCGAATAATTTGATGTATCTTAGGTACAAATGGATGATATGTAGTGATGAGCGGTATACGTGGAGGGGAGGGAGACTTAATCGGTACTTCGGTGGTCTCAGCAATCTTACTCAACTCCGTGTTTAGGAGTGAATGGGGATAGCCCCGTTCTAAAAATCTTTGAGACATTTCCTGTAAACGAATCTTCCTGATATTGGGGTCACTCACGATTTGATTGACCCTCGTAAACTGTGATTTTGGTAAATAATTTTTCGTACTATGAGGATGGTTGCTAGAAAAAGAAGAAAAGTATTTCTATCAGTGGGTTTTTTTGTAAAAATCCACTGTAAGTTTACCATCAGAATTTTTTATTATCGACGTTTCCAAAAAGTGAATTGTAGATTCACTGATGGTAATGGTAAACTGTAGATCTGGTATGATATTATTAAGATATTGAAAAAAATTGGTCAAAAGAATCTCGAGTGCCTACCCAAATCAGGAAAATATCGTCAATGAATCAACGCCATATGGTACAATGTTGTTGGAAGGATGGATTAGAGTATACATGCAATGCCTCGAAGTTTGCCATGTAGGCATTAGCATAAGGGGGGGCTACATTAGCCCCCATTGCTGTACCTTTTCGCTGAATATAATAATTGTCTCCGAACATAAAATAATTACATTCCAATACCAGCTTAAGTAGATCAATGCAAAAGGCCTGTTGTTGCATGGACAGTAAGGAAGATTTAAGGATGTTCGATACAGCCTGCACACCCCCATCATGAGATATGGAGGTGTACAGGCTGCATACATCCAATGTCACCAATAGGGCGTCATCGGGAATAGAGCCCAACATAGAAATAATATTAAAAAAATGACTAGTATCAAGTAAAAAAGAATCATTTTTCTGAATTAATGGAGTAAGAATCTTTTCAAGGTAGATAGACCAGGGCTATAGTAGTGAATTAGTAGAAGCTACTATTGGCCGACCCGGTGGTTTTTCCAGATTTTTATGTATTTTTGGATTTAAATCCTATTTCTGGTGGTTGTGCCATTCAATTATAGATTAAATATGGATAATAGTTATGACTGGGCAGTTAATGTACAGGGTTACAGTCTGTTTAATAAGGATTGCCAAAACCGGAGAGGGGGAGGGGTCTGCCTTTTTGTAAAGTCCTGTATAAAGCCCACAGTCTGAGAAGATATAAGTGAGGGACATGAACATGTGGAGTCACTGTGGGTAGAAATGCATGGAGGCAAAAACAATAATAATTTACTAATAGGAGTTTATTATAAACCACCTAATATACCAGAGTCCACAGAAAATCTACTACTAAATGAGATAGATGAGGCGGCAAATCATAATGAGGTTATTATGGGGGACTTCAACTACCCAGATATAGACTGGGAAACTGACACCTGTACATCTCATAAAGGATATATAAAAAGGTCCCGTCTGCACTAGATTCGTGCGGCGAGCCGAAGAACATAAGGCGCAAATAACAACCCGAGCTTGGATACGAGATTTTTTTATTTTGAAAAGACGACGATTTTCGGGGTACTCAGGACCCCTTCATCAAGTCTGAAAAAACATATAGTTGTTACAGTAGTCTGAGCAATGTAAATAATCAAAAATTCATAGTTGGAGGACAATAGCTATAACAGTGTGTATACATATTTGCATACATGCACACATACACGCATTTATATTTGCATATATAAAATTGTTTAGATGCATTGCCAGATCAATGAATGAAGACAAAAACATAATATATATCCATAAGTAATTGGTTGGTTCAGTGTTTTGGCTGGATGATTGATTAGACAAATGATTAAATACACGATAGGTGTAAATGTATGCAGGAACAGATAGGTAAAAGTACATGGTTTGGAGTGCAATAAAGGGAGTCCCTTACATAATAATATTTATCCCTCATAACGGAACAATTCTTTGGGAGTTTCAACCCAAAGTAGAATGCAATCATCTGGACAGGAGTGCTAGACCTGGCTATTCTCTTGTTTAAAACTAGAAGTTGTACCATACATAAGTGTTTTGTAATGAGAGGGTAAACCTGCAGTACAGTGTTCATTTTAGGACATGGTCAGATATCATAGTCAAGTATCAAAATAATGCCAATGTGACACCTGACTCTGACACCTGACCCTGACACCTGACCCTGACACCTGACTCTGACCCCTGACTCTGACCCCTGACCCTGACACCTGAACCTAACACCTGACTCTCACATCTGACTCTGATATCCGAGTTTGACTTATGCGCTTCATAGGTCAGGGTCAAAGTGAGAAGGAGTTATAGATAAACTATGTATTTGTATGCTAAATCACACAACCAAAGTATGTCTATTGCTGAGCTTATAACTCTGTGCCAGGAAATCTGGTAGCTCAGTGGTAATGCTCTTGCCCCATGTCCAGGCTTTCTGAGTTCAAAGCCCCTTTCAGCCTCCCAAAAATGTTTACATTTTATTATGCGCTAGATAAGAGGCAAATTTAAATGATTTGTGACGCTGATATCTCACACCCCTATGCTCTATAACACCCCGTGCTCTGCACACACACCCCTCCTCCCATTGACTGACAGGGCTAGACAGCAGGCTGACATCACAGCACCACAGGGATACTGCACATGCAGCCGTCAACCCCCTTCATGACCAGGCCACTTTTTACACTTCGGCACTACACTACTTTCACCGTTTATCGCTCGGTCATGCAACTTACCACCCAAATGAATTTTACCTCCTTTTCTTCTCACTAATGGAGCTTTCATTGGGTGGTATTTTATTGCTGCTGACATTTTTACTTTTTTTGTTATTAATCAAAATGTAACGATTTTTTTGCAAAAAAATGACATTTTTCACTTTCAGCTGTGAAATTTTGCAAAAAAAACGACATCCATATATAAATTTTTCGCTAAATTTATAGTTCTACATGTCTTTGATAAAAAAAAAATGTTTGGGCAAAAAAAAAATGGTTTGGGTAAAAGTTATAGCATTTACAAACTATGGTACAAAAATGTGAATTTCCGCTTTTTGAAACGGCTCTGATTTTCTGAGCACCTGTCATGTTTCCTGAGGTTCTACAATGCCCAAACAGTAGAAAAACCCCACAAATGACCCCATTTCGGAAAGTAGACACCCTAAGGTATTCGCTGATGGGCATAGTGAGTTCATAGAACTTTTTATTTTTTGTCACAAGTTAGCGGAAAATGATGATGATTTTTTTTTTTTTTTTTTTTCTTACAAAGTCTCATATTCCACTAACTTGCGACAAAAAATAAAAAATTCTAGGAACTCACCATGCCCCTCACAGAATACCTTGGGGTGTCTTCTTTCCAAAATGGGGTCACTTGTGGGGTAGTTATACTGCCCTGGCAATTTAGGGGCCCAAATGTGTGAGAAGAACTTTGCAATCAAAATGTGTAAGAAATGACCGGTGAAATCCGAAAGGTGCACTTTGGAATATGCGCCCCTTTGCCCACCTTGGCAGCAAAAAAGTGTCACACATGTGGTATCGCCGTACTCAGGAGAAGTTGGGGAATGTGTTTTGGGGTGTCATTTTACATATACCCATGCTGGGTGAGAGAAATATCTTGGCAAAAGACAACTTTTCCCATTTTTTTATACAAAGTTGGCATTTGACCAAGATATTTTTCTCACCCAGCATGGGTATATGTAAAATGACACCCCAAAACACATTGCCCAACTTCTCCTGAGTACGGCGATACCAGATGTGTCACACTTTTTTGCTGCAAAGGTGGGCAAAGGGGCACATATTCCAAAGTGCACCTTTCGGATTTTGCAGGGCATTTTTTACACATTTTGATTGCAAAGTTCTTCTCACACATTTGGGCCCCTAAATTGCCAGGGCAGTATAACTACGCCACAAGTGACCCCATTTTGGAAAGAAGACACCCTAAGGTATTCCGTGAGGGGCACTGCGAGTTCCTAGAATTTTTTATTTTTTGTCACAAGTTAGCGGAAAATGATGATTTTTTTTTTTTCTCTTTTTTCCTTACAAAGTCTCATATTCCACTAACTTGCGACAAAAAATAAAAAATTCTAGGAACTCGCCATGCCCCTCACGGAATACCATGGGGTGTCTTCTTTCCAAAATGGGGTCACTTGTGGCGTAGTTATACTGCCCTGGCAATTTAGGGGCCCAAATGTGTGAGAAGTACTTTGCAATCAAAATCTGTAAAAAATGACCGGTGAAATCCGAAAGGTGCACTTTGGAATATGTGCCCCTTTGCCCACCTTGGCATCAAAAAAGTGTCACACATCTGGTATCGCCGTACTCAGGAGAAGTTGGGGAATGTGTTTTGGGCTGTCATTTTACATATACCCATGCTGGGTGAGAGAAATATCTTGGCAAAAGACAACTTTTCCAATTTTTTTATACAAAGTTGGCATTTGACCAAGATATTTTTCTCACCCAGCATGGGTATATGTAAAATGACACCCCAAAACACATTCCCCAACTTCTCCTGAGTACGGCGATACCAGATGTGTCACACTTTTTTGCTGCCAAGGTGGGCAAAGGGGCACATATTCCAAAGTGCACCTTTCGGATTTTGCAGGGCATTTTTTACACATTTTGATTGCAAAGTTCTTCTCACACATTTGGGCCCCTAAATTGCCAGGGCAGTATAACTACGCCACAAGTGACCCCATTTTGGAAAGAAGACACCCCAAGGTATTCCGTGAGGGGCATGGCGAGTTCCTAGAATTTTTTATTTTTTGTCGCAAGTTAGTGGAATATGAGACTTTGTAAGGAAAAAAGAAAAAAAAAAAGAAAAATCATCATTTTCCGCTAAATTGTGACAAAAAATAAAAAATTCTAGGAACTCGCCGTGCCCCCCACGGAATACCTTGGGGTGTCTTCTTTCCAAAATGGGGTCACTTGTGGCGTAGTTATACTGCCCTGGCAATTTAGGGGCCCAAATGTGTAAGAAGTACCTTGAAATCAAAATGTGTAAAAAATGGCCTGCGAAATCTGAAAGGTGCCCCTTTGCCCACCTTGGCTGCAAAAAAGTGTCACACATCTGGTATCGCCGTACTCAGGAGAAGTTGGGGAATGTGTTTTGGGGGGTCATTTTACATATACCCATGCTGGGTGAGAGAAATATCTTGGCAAAAGACAACTTTTCCCATTTTTTTTATACAAAGTTGGCATTTGACCAAGATATTTCTCTCACCCAGCATGGGTATATGTAAAATGACACCCCAAAACACATTCCCCAACTTCTCCTGAGTACGGCGATACCAGATGTGTGACACTTTTTTGCAGCCTAGATGCGCAAAGGGGCCAAAATTCCTTTTAGGAGGGCATTTTTAGACATTTGGATCCCAGACTTCTTCTCACACTTTCGGGCCCCTAAAAAGCCAGGGCAGTATAAATACCCCACATGTGACCCCACTTTGGAAAGAAGACACCCCGAGGTATTCAATGAGGGGTCTGGCGAGTTCCTAGAATTTTTTTTTTTTTTGCATAAGTTAGCGGATATTTATTTTTTTTGTTTTTTTTCTCACAAAGTCTCACTTTCCGCTAACTTAGGACAAAAATTTCAATCTTTCATGGACTCAATATGCCCCTCACGGAATACCTTGGGGTGTCTTCTTTCCGAAATGGGGTCACATGTGGGGTATTTATACTGCCCTGGCTTTTTAGGGGCCCTAAAGCGTGAGAAGTCTGGAATATAAATGTCTAAAAATGTTTACGCATTTGGATTCCGTGAGGGGTACGGCGAGTTCATGGGAGATTTTATTTTTTGACACAAGTTAGTGGAATATGAGACTTTGTAAGAAAAAACGAAAACAAAAACAAACAAAAAATTTCCGCTAACTTGTGCCAAAAAAAATGGCTGAATGGAGCCTTACCAGGGGGGAGTGATCAATGACAGGGGGGTGATCACCCATATAGACTCCCTGATCACCCCCCTGTCATTGATCACCCCCCCCTGTAAGGCTCCATTCAGACATCCGCATGATTTTTTTACGGATCCATGGATACATGGATCGGATCCACAAAACGCATGCGGACGTCTGAATGGAGCCTTACAGGGGGGTTATCAATGACAGGGGGTGATCAGGGTAATCACCCCCCTGTCACTGATCACCCCCCCTGTAAGGCTCCATTCAGACGTCCGCATGATTTTTACGGATCCATGGA
This sequence comes from Bufo gargarizans, assembly GCF_014858855.1. Lineage (NCBI taxonomy): Eukaryota > Metazoa > Chordata > Amphibia > Anura > Bufonidae > Bufo > Bufo gargarizans. Next base: position 386,353,733 of record NC_058082.1, on the reverse strand, counting down.
TACATGGATCGGATCCACAGAACGCATGCGGACGTCTGAATGGAGCCTTACAGGGGGGTTATCAATGACAGGGGGTGATCAGGGTAATCAGGGTGATCACCCCCCTGTCACTGATCACCCCCCTGTAAGGCTCCATTCAGACATCCGCATGATTTTTTACGGATCCATGGATACATGGATCGGATCCACAGAACGCATGCGGACGTCTGAATGGAGCCTTACAGGGGGGTTATCAATGACAGGGGGTGATCAGGGTAATCAGGGTGATCACCCCCCTGTCACTGATCACCCCCCCTGTAAGGCTCCATTCAGACATCCGCATGATTTTTTACGGATCCATGGATCGGATCCACAGAACGCATGCAGACGTCTGAATGGAGCCTTACAGGGGGGTTATCAATGACAGGGGGTGATCAGGGTAATCAGGGTGATCACCCCCCTGTCACTGATCACCCCCCCTGTAAGGCTCCATTCAGACATCCGCATGATTTTTTACGGATCCATGGATACATGGATCGGATCCACAAAACGCATGCGGACGTCTGAATGGAGCCTTACAGGGGGGTTATCAATGACAGGGGGTGATCAGGGTAATCAGGGTGATCACCCCCCTGTCACTGATCACCCCCCTGTAAGGCTCCATTCAGACATCCGCATGATTTTTTACGGATCCATGGATACATGGATCGGATCCACAGAACGCATGCAGACGTCTGAATGGAGCCTTACAGGGGGGTTATCAATGACAGGGGGTGATCAGGGTAATCAGGGTGATCACCCCCCTGTCACTGATCACCCCCCCTGTAAGGCTCCATTCAGACATCCGCATGATTTTTTACGGATCCATGGATACATGGATCGGATCCACAAAACGCATGCGGACGTCTGAATGGAGCCTTACAGGGACCCCCCTGTAAGGCTCCATTCAGACGTCCGCATGACAGGGGGTGATCAGGGTAATCAGGGTGATCACCCCCCTGTCACTGATCACCCCCCCTGTAAGGCTCCATTCAGACGTCCGCATGATTTTTACGGATCCATGGATCCATGGATCGGATCCGTAAAAATCATGCGGACGTCTGAATGGAGCCTGACAGGGGGGTGATCAATGACAGGGGGTGATCAGGGAGTGTATATGGGTGATCACCCCCCTGTAAGGCTCCATTCAGACGTCCGCATGATTTTTACGGATCCATGGATACATGGATCGGATCCGTAAAAATCATGCGGACGTCTGAATGGAGCCTGACAGGGCGGTGATCAATGACAGGGGGTGATCAGGGAGTGTATATGGGTGATCACCCGCCTGTCATTGATCACCCCCCTGTAAGGCTCCATTCAGACGTCCGCATGATTTTTACGGATCCATGGATACATGGATCGGATCCGTAAAAATCATGCGGACGTCTGAACGGAGCCTGACAGGGGGGTGATCAATGACAGGGCGGTGATCAATGACAGGGGGGTGATCAGGGAGTTTATATGGGGTGATCAGGGGTTTATAAGGGGTTAATAAGTGACCGGGGGGGGGGGGGGGGGTGTAGTGTAGTGTAGTGTGGTGTTTGGTGGGACTGTACTGACCTACCTGAGTCCTCTGGTGGTCGATCCTAACAAAAGGGACCACCAGAGGACAGGACCAGGTAGGAGGTATATTAGACGCTGTTATGAAAACAGCGTCTAATATACCTGTTAGGGGTTAAAAAATTCGGATCTCCAGCCTGCCAGCGAGCGATCGCCGCTGGCAGGCTGGAGATCCACTCGCTTACCTTCCGTTCCTGTGAGCGCGCGCGCCTGTGTGCGCGCGTTCACAGGAAATCTCGCGTCTCGCGAGATGACGCGCCGATGCGTCCAGGAGGAGAAAAGCAACCACCTTCCGGACGCATCGGCGCGTTAGGCGGTCCGGAGGTGGTTAATGAGCCGGCATCAGGGTTTTCGCCGGTGCATACAGCAGGGGTCCAACTATTAGTGCCTGCCGGACCCCTGCAGCTGATCGGGAGGAAGTAGCTCCTGTGGCCGCCCGATCAGAGCGATGTACCTGTATGGCGCTGGGATTTGTGACCGTGTTTCCAGCGACATACATGTGCAGCGCTGTTATCCTATGGGTTAATGACATATGTTTTTTTCTTTAATAGCATATACTATAATAAATAATATGTCTTTCTGGGGACTTCAACAAGCAAAGCCATTAATGTAACCTCCAAGCTATGACATTACCACATGGTTTTTCTATACTTAGAAGCTATCACATAGTACTGCCATCTGTATGATCATATATTGTGTCCATGGATAAAGCAGTAATATGTATATCAGCTTTCTGAGCAAATATCAGTGTGGTGAAGCTGTAGCACTCTGTGTGTATAATACACATATATATACAGTAGATATGTAAAATCCAGGATACAGCTCTGTATACAGGGCCCCCATTACTATAGTGCTGCCCATGTACTCTTAATAAAATAAAATGGACTACTTACATCACACAGCACTTGAATTTGTCTCTGATCTAGAGCTCAATAAAATATAAAATATTAATTTTATGAGAAGCCTGAAACAGGTTTTGAACCCATGAACACTACATGCAAAGCAAGTGTCTTACCACTGAGCTATAGCTCTCGACAGCACAGATTGGGATTTTTTTGATCTATGAGATGTAGTATAGCAAAAAACACAGGAAACCTAAAATGTTTTGTGATACTGACAACTGAAGTAAGTGAGATATCAGCGTCACACATCATTTAAATTTGCCTCTTATCTAGGGCATAAAAAAATATACACATTTTTTAGAGGCTGAAAGTGGTTTTGAACTCAGAAAGCCTGGACATGGGACAACAGCATTACCACTGAGCTACTAGCTTGGCTGGCACAGAGTTATAAGCTCAGCAATAGACATACTTTGGTTGTGTGATTTAGCACACAAATACATAGTTTATCTATAACTCCTTCTCACTTTGACCCTGACCTATGAAGAGCATAAGTCAAACTCAGATATCAGAGTCAGATGTGAGTGTCAGAGTCAGGTGTCACATTGGCATTATTTTGATACTTGACTATGATATCTGACCATGTCCTAAAATGAACACTGTACTGCAGTACCTGTATCCTTGGCACCGTGAGCCCGCTGGTGCACTCTCCTGGAGGGCCTCTTTCAGAAGGAATACTAGTCAGTGCTAGTGTGGTCAATCAACGGGGTAGTGGGGATAATAAAAATAATTTTTGGTGAGGTTTGATTGATAGAATGAAATAAACGTTTTTGGTCATGTGTTTTGTTATGTGTTGGATTTTTGTTGTTTATTTATTTGCTGGTGTGTTAAGAGGTGTATGTCTCAGGTTCTGAGCGTTCAGTTGAATTACTGGCCTGTTGCCGTGTGATATTGTTATTTGCTGGTATATATTGTGGTCAGCAATGGTGTTTTGATTATAGTGATAAATGATATATGTAAAGTGGTGATGGGGCGTCCGGGTAGTATTTGTGGCCAGTGACCTTGCGTTGTTGTGGCTGATGGCATCGTAAGAGGATCGATGCTTACCTGGTAATTGTTGTTGGAGAGTGCCCTGCTGTAGCGGTGCTGCTGTGCTTGCTGCACATGTAGCGTGCAGTGTGAGGGAGAGCACGCTTTTCAAAGTTTTAAGGCGGGGCTGGGGGGCGTGGCAGGTGTGTGTCTGTGAAGGGGCCGGCAGCTGATGCCGGAAGCTGGGGAGCCCGGCTGATGTAAACAATTTGTGTTTCGCTGTTGCTGAGGCTAGTATGGCAGGGGAGACATTGTCTCAGGTGTTGCTAGTGCTGTGATAGAAAGGGTATGATTGTGGCTAAAATGGCTGGGATAGTATAATGGTGTTGGGGCTGTATAATGGTGGTGACCGGAATTGGGTGGATGCCAGGGGCTTGTGGGATGATGTGGGTATAAAAGGGGTGTGTAATGTGATCAAATTTGATGGGTTGTATAAGGGAGGGAGTCAGGGATGGTAGGGAAGGATGGGAATGGTAGTATGTCCGTGTGGAGAGTTCTGCTTGTCTAGAGGTAGTACCAGGTAGCACATCTGATGAGAGGAGGAAGAAAGAAGGAAGAAAAAAGAGGGGGGGGGAAATGGATGGTGGTGAATGGTGATTAGTTGATTGGTAAGGGTGGGTCAGACTGTAAGGGGCGTATAGGCACGGGATAGTAATATTAGAAGCACTGGTTTTCTATGCTTTCGTTGAGTCCGTTGGTATCAAGCATATGGAGCTTGAAGATCCAGAACATCTCGCGTTTTTGAAGAGTTTTGTATCTATCCGGGCGATGGGCCTCAATATGTTCCAATGGAGTGATGGATAATCTTGAGGGGTCCTGGTTATGGGTAGCTAGGTAGTGTCTAGAGACGCTGTGTTTTAGATATCCTTTGGTGATGTTTGACTGGTGTTTATTAATGCTTTCTCTTAGGGCCTTGATGGTCCGGCCGACATACTGCAGGCCACATTCACATTCCAAGAGGTATATCACGTACGAAGTGGAACAATTTATCAAACTTTTGATCTGGAATTCCTCGCCAGTGTGATTGCTCCTGAAGGTTCGGAAATGTTGCTGCAGCATTTGCATAGAGTGTGGCCGCACTTGAAGCTGCCCACGGGATCAGGACACCAGCTGATCTTGCTGGTAAGGGCTGGTTTCTTCTTCTTTAGTCTACTTGGGGGCCAGAATGTTTTTCAGAGATTTTGCTTTTCTAAACGTGATTTTTGGTCTCTGCTGTATTTTTGGTTTAAGGTACGGATCATTTGTTAGAATATGCCAGTGTTTCGACAGGATTCCCCTTAGGGTGTCATGGTTGGAGTTGTAGGTGGTGATTAATGATGTTCTATAATGGTTGGGGTTTTCAGTTTTCTTTGTTTTGGTTTTGATCACTAGGCATTCTTCTTGGCTTAGGGCATTCGCCCTGGAGTAAGCGTTCTCAATGATTTTGCTTGGATATCCTTTCATCAGGAATCTGCTGTGTAAGGTTTGGCTTTGTGTGGTGAAGTCCTCTTTGGTTGAACAGTTTCTCCTTATGCGTTTGAACTGGCTGTATGGTATATTATTTTTCCATTTTCTATAGTGTGCACTTCCGTAATCAAGGTAATTGTTTCCGTCGACTTTTAAAAAAACGGTTTTTGTTTGGATGGTTTCATTGCGGAAAAAAAAGAAGTAGATCTAAATATTCAATCGAAGTGATAGAGATGTTGGCTGTAAAGGTCAGATTGCAGGTGTTGGTGTTGAGGTATGAAATGAATGCTTCGTCCTCTTCACTACTACCTCTCCAGATGATTATGAGGTAACATAGCAACATAGTACATAAGGCCGAAAAAAGACATTTGTCCATCCAGTTCGGCCTGTCATCCTGCAAGTTGATCCAGAGGAAGGCAAAAAAAACCTGTGAGGTAGAAGCCAATTTTCCTCACTTTAGGGGAATAAAAATTCCTTCCCGACTCCAATCAGGCAATCAGAATAAATCCCTGGATCAACGATCTCTCTCTAGTAGCTATAGCCTGTAATATTATTACGCTCCAGAAATACATCCAGGCCCCTCTTGAATTCCTTTATTGTACTCACCGTCACCACCTCCTCAGGCAGAGAGTTCCATAGTCTCACTGCTCTTACCGTAAAGAATCCTCTTCTATGTTTGTGTACAAACCTTCTTTCCTCCAGACGCAGAGGATGTCCCCTCGTCACAGTCACCGTCCTGGGAATGAATAGATGATGGGATAGATCTCTGTACTGACCCCTGATATATTTATACATATTAATTAGATCTCCTCTCAGTCGTCTTTTTTCTAAAGTGAATAACCCTAATTTTGATAATCTTTCAGGGTACTGTAGTTGCCCCATTCCAGTTATTACTTTAGTTGCCCTCCTCTGGTCGTCAATGTATCGTTTATAGAACACGATCATACCGTTCCAATGATGTTCATTGTATATAAAGAGATCCTCGAAGCGTCCCATGTATAAGTTTGCATAACTCGTCGCGAAACGCGTCCCCATAGCGGTTCCGTTCTGCTGTCTGTATAGGCAGTTCTCAAATGTGAAAGTATTATGTGTTAGTATAAACCGGGTGGCCTCTGTGATAAATGTTTTGTGTTCCGGGGAGAGTTGTTCATCGGTTTCCAAATAATATTTAGATGTATTGATACCTGCCTTGTGTGGAATGTTGGAATATAGAGATGCTACGTCTAGTGTCAGCCAACTTATCGCTGGCTGACACTAGACGTAGCATCTCTATATTCCAACATTCCACACAAGGCAGGTATCAATACAGCTAAATATTTTTTCGAAACCGAATTGCTACTATTGTGGATGGTGGGTAAGGAGTCCTCATAGGTGGAATAGTCTAACCCGGTTAAGGTTAGTATGAGATCCGTGGGCCCAAAGAAGGTTGGGGGGGAGGTTCACCTGTAATCTTTCACACTACGTTGACCTATTCCTACAAAAACATGTTACCAATCTTCGCTCTCACCTGAGAGATTCCGCCCAACTTATATCCTTGCTAAAAGACATCAAATGGGACTCAACTTAAGGCTGGCTGACACTAGACGTAGCATCTCTGTATTCCAACATTCCACACGAGGCAGGTATCAATACTAGGGCTGCAGCTAACGATTATTTGAATAATCGATTAGTTGCCGATTAATTACTACGATTAATCGATTAATCGGAAAAAACGACAAAATTACAAAACAGAGAGGTTTATATGATCTTACTTGAAAAATTATGTTCAAAGGCCATATTAAAACAAATTGTGGACGACACTATTATGGGGGATCTGTGGACGACACTATTATGGGGGATCTGTGGACGACACTATTATGGGGGATCTGTGGACGACACTATTATGGGGGATCTGTGGACGACACTATTATGGGGGATCTGTGGACGACACTATTATGGGGGATCTGTGGACGACACTATTATGGGGGATCTGTGGACGACACTATTATGGGGGATCTGTGGACGACACTATTATGGGGGATCTGTGGACGACACTATTATGGGGATCTGTGGACGACACTATTATGGGGGATCTGTGGACGACACTATTATGGGGGATCTGTGGACGACACTTATGGGGGATCTGTGGACGACACTTATGGGGGATCTGTGGACGACACTTATGGGGGATCTGTGGACGACACTTATGGGGGATCTGTGGACGACACTTATGGGGGATCTGTGGACGACACTATTATGGGGGATCTGTGGACGACACTATTATGGGGGGATCTGTGGACGGCGTAGTTATGGAGAGGGGGGTCTGTGGGTGGCGCAGTTATGGAGAGGGGGATATGTGCACTGTTATGGGCATAACAGTGCACAGATCCCTTTCCTCATAACAGTGCACAGACCCCCCTCCCCATAGCAGTGCCATAGACAGATCCTCCCCCCTCCCCATAGCAGTGCTATACACAGACCCCCCCTTCCCATAGCAGTGCCATAGACAGATCCCCCTCCCCCTTCCCCCTAACAGCCCCGACCCCGATGCTTGCATCTTTATTTTACCTTTTTACAATGACGCTCCCGCTCCTGTAACAGCCAGGAAGAGCGGACGGCGGCGTAACGTCACTCAATCACGTGACGCGCCTGCTCCGCCCACTTCATGAATGAAGGAGGCGGAGCAGGCGTGTCACGTGAGTGAGTGACGTTACGCCGCCGTCCGCTCTGCCTGGCTGTTACAGGAGCGGGAGCGTCATTGTAAAAAGGTAAAATAAAGATGCAGCGACCGCCCGCCCGCCCGAATAGCAACGAATCGGCGATTCGATAACTGGATTCGTCGACAACGAATCCAGTTATCGAATATAATCGATTACATCGATTAATCGTTGCAGCCCTAATCAATACATCTAAATATTATTTGGAAACCGATGAACAACTCTCCCCGGAACACAAAACATTCATCACAGAGGCCATCCGGTTTATCCTAACACATAATACATTCACATTTGAGAACTGCCTATACAGACAGCAGAACGGAACCGCTATGGGGACGTGTT